>NC_089585.1:68837273-69137273 GCF_019320115.1 Miscanthus floridulus | reverse complement strand
TCTTCAAATACCACTACACACTCACTTATGACTATGAAACATGTGTCTTTAGATGGTATTAACTTCTATTAAATCTTGCGAATCAAGTGGGGTACCATCATAACGACTTCAAATAAGAAACTTGTGAGCTACAAACTTGCATAACTTTTTAATATCTACAACTTTTGTTTTGGTTTCTTCTCCATCCGAGATCCTCAACTACCACTATAGACTCATTTGTGACTATAAAGCATATGGACTCCTTTATAAAATCTTATGGTGTATATTTGGACATCCAAATGATCTCAAATCAAAAAAGTTTTAACTACAGAGTTGTAGATCTCGTCGATTACTACAACTTTGATATAAAGTTCATCTTCATCGAACATCATATGAGAGAGTTATGAAGTTTTTTCAGTATATCACTGCCGGCTCAAGCTACGAATCGGCAGTGATAGTATCAGTGTCGGTTTTAGCCAAAAAAATGACAGTAATAACCCAATATCAATATCTGTTGGACCTATCACTATCAGTTTCAACTAAAAGCTGACAGTGATGTGTCGGGTATCACTGTCGGTTTTTATCGGTTTTAAAAAACCGATAGTGATAGGGCTGACAGTGAATGTCTAATCTGTAGTAGTGTTATATTTCTCATCGACGTTTAGGATTGTTGGATATCTAATCTTATATATACAAATACAAGAAGCACATCTCATTAAACACGATTCATGTGGTATTCAAATCTAAAATCTTGTTGATTCCTTTTCTTTTGGGTAAAACTCATACTATATATAATTGCATGTTGTGAAAGGAATAAAACTAGATGTTTTATGTGAAATCGAAACCTCATTTTATTCTCATGTCGTGAACTCATTTTATTTATTACATGTAGGGTACATTGATCAGCCAGCTATTCAGATTTTTAATATCATGGATGTGGACACATTCGCATCCATCTAAGCATGCATTGTTCCGTCCAGATAGGACAATATAGAAAATCACCAGTACGTGTACGTGTCACTTGAATAATTAATGCCCACAGCACCATGCACATGCCATGCATGTGCCCCATCATTATAATTAACAATGAGCTACGGAATACGTCCTGAGATGATGCATAGTCGTGGCCACTGTAATTTCCAGTAGCACGTGAAGGCTTTGTTTAGTTTCAAAAAGTTTTTTCAAAAAAAAATGCTACAGTAGTTATCACATCAAATCTTACGATACGTACATGGAGCATTAAATATAGATAAAAAAAAACTAATTGTACAATTTAGTTGAAAATCGCGACGAACGTTTTGAGCCTAATTAATCTATGATTAAATACTAATTACCAAATAAAAATAAAAATACTACAATAATCAAAATCCCAAATTTCGCCCATGTTTCACACAATATGAGGAGCAATCATGACAGATGAGAATGTGTGTCTACCTGTGGACTGTGATCATGCACCGTTGCCTGCCTTGCCATTACTCTTCAACAGTGACAGAATCTGTGCTCTTTCCTTGGCACTCCTAGGCCTTGTTTAGATTCCAAGTTTTTTCACTCTCTCTCCATCACATTAAATCTTTGGACACATGTATGGAGTATTAAATGTAGATAAAAAAATAACTAATTACACAGTTTGATTGTAAATTACGAGACGAATTGTTTGAACCTAGTTAGATCATAATTGGACAATAATTATCAAATACAAATAAAAATGCTACAATGTCAAATACTGATTTCTAACACTCATCTAAACAAGGCCCTACAAAAGTAGGCAATGCGTGGCGGCAGGTAGCAGGGTGCCAACCATTATTTGTAGATCCGATCGATAATACGAGGACTTTTTTTTAGTTCTAAAAAGTTTTTTTAAAAATACTACAGTTATCATCACATCGAATCTTGCGATACGTGTATGGAAGTATTAAATATAGATAAAAAAAACTAATTACACAATTTGGTTGGAAATCACGAGACGAACGTTTTAAGCCTAATTAGTCTATAATTAAATATTATTTGTCAAATAAAAACGAAAGTGCTACAATAACCAAATTCTCAAATTTCACCCGTGACAATATGAGGAGCAATCAAGACAGATGAGAATGTGTGTCTACCTGTGGACTGTGATCATGCACCGTTGCCTGCCTTGCCGATTGCCATTACTCTTCAACAGTGACAGAATCTGTGCTCCTTCCTTGGCACTCCTACAAAAGTAGGCAATGTGTGGCGGCAGGTAGCAGGGTGCCAACCATTATTTGTAGATCCGATTGATAATACGAGACCTTGCTTAGTTTTAAAAAGTTTTCTCAAAAAGTGCTATAGTAGTCATTACATCGAATCTTGCGATATGTGCATGGAGCATTAAATATAGACAAAAAAAACTAATTGCACAGTTTGGTTGAAAATTGCGAGACAAACGTTTTAAGTCTAATTAGTCCATGATTGAATACTAATTGTCAAATAAAAACGAAAGTGATACAGTAGCCAAATTCCTAAATTTTACCCAACTAAACACAGCCTGAATGCCAAACCGTAAGAGCAACTTTAATAACTTTCTGTATCTTTCTAAACGTTAGGAATACATATTTTAATGAAAAAACAACTTCTAACAGTTTTTTTAAATAGTTATCCAAATATAACCATATTCTATTTTGGAGTTTTTTTAGCCAAAAAATAGAAAATGAGAATGACTCTTTAGAGTGCTCATAAGCTATAAAAAAAGTGTTAGAGAGTGAAAAGATATAGACAACGCCAAAGCCGAATCGAGTCATCGAGGAAAACCTTACCAAAAACATCCATTCCAATCACCAAGGAAGGCATCCAAGGCCCTGTTTAGTTCCACTCCAAAATGCCAAATTTTTCAAGATTCTTCGTCACATCGAATCTTTGGACGCATGCATGAAGCATTAAATATAAATAAAAAATAAAACTAATTATACAGTTTAGACGAAATTTACGAGACGAATCTTTTAAGCCTAATTAGACTACGATTGGACACTAATTGCCAAATAACAACGAAAATGCTACAGTGGCATTTCGCCAAAAAAATTTGCCAACTAAACGGTACCCAAGATGCTAGTACTACTGTTCATAGTACTAGCAGTAGTAGATGTATGCATCATGTCTCTTAGCTCTTGTTTAGTTCCTACGCTAAAAAAACTTTACATTTTTTCACATCGAATGTTTAGACACATACATGCAGTATTAAATATAGACTAAAAAATAATTAATTACACAGTTTGTGAAACGAATCTTTTAAGACTAATTAGTCCATAATTTGACAAAATAGTGCTACAGTAACACATGCGCTAATGATGAATTAATTAGGCTTAATAAATTCGTCTCATAGTTTACTGATAGATTCTGTAATTTATTTTTTTATTAATATTTGAAGTGACACTTCAAAACTTTACCTCTCAACAAAACCTTAATTTCCGTAGATGCACAACCAGTGACCAGTCGTCCATTGGCAGGCAGGGAGCAACAGCAGGTACATTATTGCCTTACTGGTGAAACATGCGCCATGTCTCTTAATTTCCATAGTGTCCGTCTACTAGTATGCACCAGTGGCAGCACCCCACGCCCTAATTTTTTACTATTTAACTTTTTTTTTAAAAAAAATTTACGTTTAGCTTTATAGGAGATTTAAACTGACTCTAGAGGTCAACGCCATGAGTTCTGACACTGAGATAACCGGTCTGTTCGCTGATTAATTTCTGGGCTGGTTTGGACTGGCTGGTGCTGGTTTATTAGTGAGAGAAAAATACTATTAGCTGACTAGTTTGAATTAGCTGAAACCAACAGACGAATAGGACGAACATAGGTCTTGTTTAGATCCCATCAAAATTCTAAGTTTTTTCACTCTCTCTCCTATCACATCAATTTTTGGATACATGTATGGAGCATTAAATGTAGGTAAAAAAAATAACTAATTGTACAGTTTGGTTGTAAATCACGAGACGAATCTTTTGAGCCTAGTTAGTCCATAATCGGACAAAATTTATCAAATACAAACGAAACATGCTACAGTGTCCGGAATTACAAAAATTTGCAATCTAAATAAGGCCATACTCAACGTTACAGATGTTGACGCTCAGGTGTCTGGCTGAGTACAGTAAAAAAAATTATACATGACATTGACGTGACCGATACGCCACATACGCTGGCGCCGAGTATGCCTAACTAACATTAAATGCTAGCGTGTCCCAGTGCCCGACTGCCAAGATTAAGCTCTTGTTTAGTTCCACTCCAACTTCTAAAAAATTGCTACAGTACCTGTCACATTGAATGTTTGCAATCTGTGTATGGAGCATTAAATGTAGACGAAAAGAAAAACTAATTACACAGTTTGATAGGAAATTGCGAGACGAACGTTTTGAGCCTAATTAGTTCATGTTTGAACACTATTTATCAAATAAAAACGAACGTGCTACAGTAACCCAAAATCCAAATTCCTCCCACTAAACACAACTAAACACTAGGCTAAATGTGGAGAGCCAGAGTGCTATGTGGGGAGCCAGAGTGCTGTAGTACTGATGGATGAGACGTGTGTAGTAACTGCGGACGCTTGCAAAAGATTTGTGGCAGTGTTGGTTCAAGAAATAAATTTTAATTTTTATCTTATCGGATATTTGACATATATATATATAGAGTATTAAATATATAACTCGTTCGCTGGTCTAAAATTTAGCTAAAACTAGCTAAAAAAACATTGTTCTGACTGAATTATTGTGAAAAAAATACTGTTTTGACTGAAAAAAGAAGTCGAACAAACTGAATATGAGGTAAGCCGAACAGGGCCATAGACTAATTACCAAACTAACTACATAGATTAAGACTAATTTGCGAGACGAATCTTTTAAACCTAATTAGTCCATGATTTGATAATGTGGTGCTACAATAAATATGTGTTAATAACAGATTAATTAGGCTTAATAAATTTATCTCGTAAATAAGTCTTCATCTGTGTAATTAGTTTTATAATTAACTTATGTTTAATTTTTCAAATTAGTATTCAAACGTCCGATATGGCAACATTCCTTATGACACGCAAAAAATTTTAAAACAAGGACTGAGCGTGCTGTAGTACTGATTGATGAGACTCGTAGCGCTCGCTTGCTCCCGATGCGACGAACGAGCTCTGATGGCGCTGGCCCTGCTGCTGCTGGGTTCAGGCACCGGTGACCGGTGACGGCCTGCCCACGACGGTGCAGTACGTGAGGTCACCGCTTGACGATCACGTTCACCCAGGGAGCCAGGCGATTTGTCCGGCGTGTCGAAGGATGCATGCATGGGCGGCGCCGTGGCGGATGGGCAGGCTTCAAATAATCAAATGGCCCTCCACTTCAATTCTGAATCTCTGACCAAATCTTTCACAGAAGCAGCCCGTCTCGAGGAACATCACGCCTCCAGGAACATCACGCGGAAAGGAGGCCTGCTGCATGCTGTTTGGGGCGTTTGGTTGCACGGACTAAATTTTAGTTTATGACATATTAAATATTTGATACTAATTTAAAGTATTAAATATAAATTAAAAATAACTAATTGTACAGACTACGACTAATTTGCGAGACGAATCTTTTAAACCTAATTATTCTATAATTTAACAATATGGTGCTACAGTAAATATATGCTAGTAATTGATTAATTAGGCTAAATAGATTCATCTCGTAAATTAGTCTTCATCTATGTAATTAGTTTTATAATTAACTAATATTTAGTCCTTTCAATTAGTATCTGAACGTGTAATGTGACATGAACTTAACTCCGTGGAACCAAACACCCCAGAGTCCTCTCCTTGGTCACGCTGCACTGCACGCCGCTGGCTGTTCAGAGTTTAGACATCACACAGCCTGTTCGGTTGGCTGGTTCGTATCGTTGCTGGTTCGTTTATATGAGAGAGAAGTATTGCTGGCTGGTTCATGTGAATAGTATCCATGTGAGGGGGCTGGCCAGCCAGCCCAGCCAGCCAGCCCCAGCCGATCGGGCTGACGAATTCGCACCCCTCCCTTGGCGCGCAAGCGCAACGCAAGCCAGCAGAGGCGCTGAACTGCTCCTCAATGCTATGTCTTGTGGGCTCGGCGCCACATTTAGGGGGTGTTTAGTTCTCTAGTCGCTTCTAAAATTTATGTCATATCGTAATAAGAAGCATTAAATATAGATTAATTATAAAACCAATTACATAGATGAAGGCTAATTTACGAGACGAATTTTTTAAGCCTAATTAATTCGTTATTAGCACATGTTTACTGTAGCACCACGTTGTCAAATCATGGATTAATTAGGCTTAAAAGATTCGTCTCGTAAATTAGTCGCCAGTTGTGCAATTAGTTTCGTAATTAGTCTATATTTAATACTTCATGCATGTGTCAAACATTCGATGTGACATAAATTTTAGAAGATACTGCAGAAACCAAACGGACCCTTAATATTGGCAGTCGGGCACTGCTACACCTAGCATTTAATATTGGTTACGCATGCTCGGCGTCAAGATCTGTGGCGCCGACCTCGACATCCTAGATCTATGACGTCGACTTAGCGCTGAGGTACCGGCCACGTTAACGCCACCTAAGATTTTTTTGTTGTGCTCGGCCAAGCAACTTGACGTCAAGATCTATGGCGTCGAGATGTGTTACCTCGGGGTCAGGACTCATGGCGTCGACCCCCAGGGTCCAAAGATGAGTTTAAGGCCCCGTTTGGCATGGCTTCTCCACCAACTTTAGGAGCCGTTTTCTACCAAACGGGGTAAAGTAAAATAGCTTCACTTGTGAAGCCCCTAAAAACATGCTCTCACAATGATTTGGGGATGGGATGGAGCCAAAAAAAGTGGCTTCTCCCGGCTCCTCCTCCAGGCCCCTAAAAACATGCTCTCATAGGAAAGCCATTTTGCCAAACGGTTTACCAAAACCGCTTCAGCTCCACTGGTGGAACTATTCATGGAGCTGAAGCAAAAAAAAAAAATAGCTTCACTAGTGAAGTGAAGCCCTGCCAAATAGGGCCTAAGGCACCTAGAAGACTAAACGGAAATTTTCTTAAAAAAAAATTAAATAGTAAAAAATTATGACCCCACGTCAGCGACCTCCTTGTGGAGACCTGTTCGGATGTGGCTTTGTTGCATCCCATGTTGGGATATATCCACAAAATTCTCTGCTCTATTTTACTCCTGGTTTTTATTCAAAATCCGGAGGGCATGTATCCTGAAAATCAAAATAACACTGCTGCTGCCGCTCTTCCACTCTTTCGGTTGTTTCTCGTGTGTGCAAGGATGAAAACACACGGAAACGGGTAAAAAGGCCCTCTTCTATTTCTATTTCTATTTCTATTTCTATATTTTTTTATTGGAAAGAGGATCCTGCTTGGAAGAAGGTGATTGGAAACGGAATCAAGATATGTGGATATATGAAAATGGACAAATACGGACCGAGTATGCATGTGGATATATCAAAAAATTAAGTCAGAATATATGATCTAAAAATCTCAAGTATGCATGTATAAAGCCATGCAACAATATAAACATATAAAGAATTTTCACTTGAATGTCATGTGTGTTTACACGTTAACATGCATAGTTGGTGATTATTAGGTGTATTAACATAACACAGGGACATGTAACTGTTAAGCATATCATGCACAGATTGAAGACGAGATAAATATGGGTTCACCCCTGATGAAAATAGGATAAATGCACGTTCCTCCAGTCATCCTGAATGAAAACGGAATCTCGCAAAAACCCCTCTCTCGTTTTCATAAATACAAAACAGGATCTCACAAATACGAAAACAAGCGGGATAAAATAAAGAAATAGAATGAGACGGGACAAGATTTGTTTTGTCCGTTTTCATCATTTTTTAGGAACCGTTTTCATCCCTGCGTGTGTGGCTTTTTCTATCTCAGCAAAAGGTAGTGTGCAGCATGAAATGGCCCATCCTATATCAGGGTCCATGATGGGAGGTTCGGACTCAACAGAATAGGCCCAGGTTCCTTTGAAATGACGAAGTGAGGAGTGAAAAAAATAGAAAAAAGTCCATATTACCTCATCAAGTTTTGCGAAAGTCTATTTTTTCTCCCTAAGAGCATCTCCAAGAGTTCCCTAAACATTCTCCTAATCCTTGTTTTTTAGAAAGGTGGAGAAAAAACCCTCTCCAACAACTTCTAATATTTACTCCTAATCTTTTAGGACATGGGAAATTCCTTCCCCTTCCACGTAACTTTACATGGACGTAGCCACGCGCGGAGACGCCGTGCACCTCCCTGGCGTCGGCGCGCTCGTCGCGCCGCATCTTGTCGTGCTAGTCCTCCACGTATTTGCTGCTGCTTCCCCTGCTTCTTCTCGAGGAAACGGAGCCAAAAGACGTCGCGGGGCACCGGTGGTGCCCTACCGGCCTGGAGAAACTCGCCGTCGCAGCGGAGCACGCTCGGCACCTAGTTCGCCACCGCCACCGCCACCGCCGCCGCCCGCGCCTCGTTCCCGCCCAACTGCCACGGCTGGCGCGGCGAGACTGTTAGAAATTTAAGCATTTTCGTTATCAGTTTAATCCAGAAATATAACATCAGCAGGTTTGTGACAGCATATATGTGCATGTGTATATTTCTTATGAACACTACAATATGCATAGATGACATACTCATTGATAAAGTAAGAATACAAAATACAGTAACCACAGAGATTAGATTGTACCCAGCGGAGGGTCCCATGCCGAGAGCATCGGAGGCTCCATTCGCACTAGTCGACATAGTGCGTTGCTCGAAGTCGCGGACCACAGTCGATGCAGGAAGATGTTCGCAGTGCAGTCCCATGAATGGATCACCGGGAAGAAGTTGCCTTGATGTTACAGGGAGAAGACGGATCCTAAAGCGATCTCCAGCAGGAAGAAGATGAACGAGCAGTCGTGGATCGCTCCCCAAAAACCTAATCGCCGCTCACCCCGTGCAGGATTCTCAGGCGGATGTGGGTTCCGGAGGCACCTGCTCTCCCGCTCCTTCGTACGTGCAGAGGTACAGGACGGGGAAGTCAGAAGGCTGCTGATCTGTGATTCTCTTGGGAGTGGTTGCGGAAGACGAGGTCTGGACTGATGGAAGATAGGATATATGAAGACAAAGGCAGCGGAGAATCCTAGGAGACAGGAAGCGGAGGCGGAAGGGACGGTAACTGACGCAATCAGTTCGCCTCTACCATCAAGGAGCGAAACTCCCGTGATAATGTAGATTTAAGTGGCAAAAGACTGCCCCCGCCCGCTCGCCGCCCACCTGCCTGCCACGCCCATGCCCTCGGCCCGGCCCGGCCCACGCCCACGCCCATGGCCCCGGCCCGGCCGGTGGCGGCAGCGGCGGCGCGCGCGCGTATGGCACGCCTTTATCCTTTTCTCAGCTTCTCAATTTAGATGAATAATTTACAACTATATAAGCTGAGTCAGCGTTCAGTCAAAATCCCGTATGGTATTAAGCCATACAACACTTAATGTTACATACCATTGAGTTTATTTGATTTATTAAATATTATATGGGCCAAGCCCATATTATATCCAACAATCCCCACCAAACTCTAGGGTTTGTAACAAAGTAGTCTTAGAACCATATTTTATTTTATATACCAATGTTTCGATGAAGACTGTTAAGTTGAACATCCATCTAGAATAATAGTTTCACTCAGTCACAACTGAACAATGGACTAAGCCTTGAATTGACAGTTTTGTGTGAAGTGAATGTCACTAAAGTCCATGCTGATACTGGGCAGCAAAAGACATTCCCTCAATTTGAAGCATATAAGTCATACTTCAGTGCCTTTCATGAGTATTTAGAGATCACCCAAATCTCATAGACTGTGACTAGCAGTCTGACTCATATAGGTGTGTTCCTCAAAAGATATTCTGTAGGACAACATCTTTACTTTATCAAGCCACTTGGAACACATTAAGGCAAAAGCCAGCCTACCTTACAGAAAGAAAAGATGTGCATTAGAAATGAGTCTTACTAAGGATCTTTTCTCATAATTTACTACTAGCTTGTTTCACCGTTCTACTTCACGGGATCTCCGATCACATAGAACAGGTTACTACTATAGTAATTTTCAAGTGGGTCTCAAATCCATCTCTCTTGATGCACTTTCTATCACGTTGCGTGATAGACCCTTAGTGAACTGATCTGTCAGATTGTTAGACGTGTGGACATAGTCCAATGCTATTACTTCGGAGTTTCTCAATTTTCTGATAGATTTTAGTCGTCGCTTAACATGCCTTGTGGACTTCATGTTATCCTTAGAACTGTTAACCTTCGTAATCACATTCTGGTTATCATAGTTCATAGAAATAGCCGGTATGAGTTTTTTAACAACCGGTAAATCCATAAGGAGGTCACGAAGCCACCCAGCCTCAGATCCAGCAGTGTCTAATGCTGTGAGTTCTGCTTCCATTGTAGACTTCGTTAAGATAGTCTGCTTGTAAGACTTCTAGGAAACAGCACCACCTCCAAGCAAAAACACATATTCACTTGTGGCATAAAACTCATCAGCATCAGAAATCCAGTTGGCATCACAGTAGCCTTCTAGCACTTTTGGATGTCTGGTATAACAAATACCATAACTCATAGTCCCTTTTAGGTAGCGCATCACTCTCTTAATAGCACGCCAGTGATCATCTCCTGGGTTTGACACAAACCAGCTCAGCTTGCACACAGCAAACGAGATGTCAGGTCTTATTGCACTAGCAAGATATATGTGCGAACCAATGATCTAGGAATATCTCAACTGATCCCTTGCTATTCTTCAATTTTTCCTCAATAGCATACTAGGGTCATAAGGTGTAGGAGCAGGTGCATAGTCACTGAACCCAAAGCGACTCAGTACCTTTTTTCCACATAGTGGGTTTGTAACAAAGTTATCCCACCATCACCTTCTCTTAGAAGCTTGATATTCAGAATAACATCAGCCTCTCCCAAATCTTTCATCTCAAAATTTTTAGATAGAAATTCTTTCACCTCCTCGATCACTATGAGGCTAGATCCAAAGATCAGTATGTCATCAACATATAAGCACAAAATGACTCCATCACCCTCACCATACCGATAGTATGTTTGTCAGCTTCGTTCACAACAAAGCTAGCAAATGTTAAAGTTCTGTCGAACTTCTCATGCCATTGCTTAGGAGCTTGTTTTAGGCCGTATAATGACTTTAATAATTTACACACCTTGCCTTCTTAACAATTTGCTACAAACCCATCAGGCTGATCCATATAGATCTCCTCCTCCAACTCTACGTTTAGGAAAGCTGTCTTAACGTCCATTTGATGAACGATAAGACCATAAGAGGCTGCCAGGGAAAGCAAAACTCGAATTGTGGTCAATCGGGCAACCGACGAATAAGTATCAAAGAAATCCTCACCCTCCTTTTGAGTATAACCCTTGGCCATAAGCCTTGCCTTGTACCTCTCAATAGTACCATCAGGCCTAAGCTTTTTCTTGAACACCCATTTGCACCCTATAGGCTTGCACCCATAGGGACGATCAATAATTTCCCAAGTTCCATTAGACATAACAGAATCCATCTCACTCCGTACTGCTTCCTTCCATAAGTCAGCATCAGGAGAGGAATATGCCTCTTCAATGGTCGTTGGTGTGTCATCCACAAGGTACACAATATAGTCATCACCAAAAGACTTTGCAGTCCTTTGTCTCTTGCTTTTCCTGGTGACTATAGTGTCATCCTCCTCTGGATTTTGCATATAGGGTTCCTCAATTTGTTCTATCAGAGTAAAATTTTTATGCTCACGGGGAATTATAAATTCATGACTAGTTGTACTAGGTGCATTTTTTATGGGAAACTCATTATCAAAAAATATAGCGTCTCTAGACTCCATGATTGTATCAACAGCCATCTCAGGAACACTAGAGTTTATAATTAAAAATCTATAACCCACACTGTGAATGGCATAACTAAGAAAGACACCATCAACAGTCTTTGGTCTAAGCTTACGCTTTTTGTTTATTGGCACATTCACTTTTGCCAAACAACCCCAAGTTCGTAGTAAGAGAGATTTAATCTCTTCTTCTCCTATTCCTCGAATGGTGTGATTTCTTTGTTCTTTGTGGGCACTCTATTCAGGACATGACATGCTGTCAAAATAGCCTCACCCCACTATTTCTTAGATAGTCCCGCAGTCTCCAATATGGTATTAACCAAATCAGTTAGAGTGCGGTTCTTTCTCTCTGCAATCCCATTGGATTATGGTGAGTATGGTGGCGTCCTCTCATGAATAATTCCATGCACCGCGCAAAACTCAGAAAATTCATTTGAGAAATATTCTCCCCCGCGATCGGACCGCAAACGCTTGATTTTCTTCTCAAGTTGATTTTCTACCTCATTCAGCAAATACACGTAGCAAAATATAGTGCAATCATCTATAAAAGTCATGAAATATCGTCTACCGTCTTTAGTCAATTCGCCATTCATTTCACATAAGTCAGAATGAACGAGTTCTAATGGTGCCAAGTTCCTCGCCTCAGCAGCCTTGTGAGGCTTGCGCGGTTGCTTCGATTGCACACACACCTGGCACTTAGAATCTTTGACTAAGTTAAATTTCGGGATTAAATTCATATTTGCAAGCCGCGTGAGACAACCAAAATTAATGTGACAAAGTCGTGAATGCCATATATTCGACTCATCCAAAACAATAACATTGTTCACTACTTTATTACACACATCATCAAGCAAAGATAAGCGGAACAAGCCTCCACAATCATAACCTTTTCCAACAAATGTTCCATGTCTCGACACAACATATTTATTAGACTCAAGCACAATTTTAAAGCCATCGCGACACATTTGAGAAGCGCTAACAAGATTCTTCTTGATGGAGGGGACATGCTGCACGTTCTTTAATAACACCGTCTTTCTCGAAGTAAACTTCAGAACGACCGTACCAGCACCAAGAACACGTGCATGCGAACTGTTTTTCATCAGCAAGGCTCCACTTTTGTCGGCCTGATAGGAAATAAATAAAGAAACATCAGCACACACATGAATATTAGCACCACTGTCCATTCACCACTCAGGTGAAAGACAAACTGAAAGAACAAAGGGTAAAGAATTACCATACCTAAATGTTCCTCCTCCAGTCTCGCTAATGATCACGTTTGCTGATTTCTTTTCTTGCTTATATTTGCGGTCTAGGCACGCACTTGCCCAATGCTCATCACTCCCGCAAACAAAGCATCCTCCACCTTTCTTATTGTTTTTCTTCTTAAACTGTGCAGTCTGCTTAGGCTTTGTATTGTTGTTCTCTTGCATGTTTTTCTTCTTTTTATTACAAGATGTAAATGAGTTTTTCTTCTGCACCATATTGACAGCGGAAGACTCAACTCCTTTTCCACGGTTGTCTTTTGCTCTCGCTCTCTCCTCAACATCAAGAGATCCAATAAGCTCAGCCACGCTAAACTCTTGTCTTTTGTGTTTTAGAGAAGTAGCAAAATCCCTCCAAGAAGGTGGCAGCTTAGTGATTATACCGCCGGCCACAAACTTGTCGGGCAACAGACACGGGAAATGTTTTAGTTCCTTTGCTAGCGCCTGTATCTCATGAGCCTGTTCGACCATAGAACGGTTTTTCAACCATTTTGTAGTCATACAGCTGCTCCATAAGGTACAACTCACTGCTAGCATCAGAAACCCCAAACTTTGCCTCAAGAGCATCTCATAATTCTTTGTCTGATGTGCAAGATATGTAGTTTTTTCTCATACTTGGGATGAAGTGCACTAATCACGGCGCCTCGAAATAGGTTATCGGCAGCCAAGAACTTTCGCTCCTCCTCATAAGTAAACTGTTTAGGCTTCCCCTATGCGGCGTGATAGCAGTTTATCACAGTCAACCACAATACCATCTTTGCACGCCATATCATAAAATTCTTGCCATCAAAATTATTCAGTTTCAAAGCAGCAGCAAATCCACTAACAGAAAATTGCCTATTATTAGGTTTTTGGATTGTTAGAAATTTAGGCATTTTCATTATCAGTTTAATCCATAAATATAACATCAGCAGGTTTGTGACAGCATATATGTGCATGTGTATATTTCTTATAAACACTACAGCATACATAGATGCCATACTCATTGATAAAGTAAGAATACAAAATAAAATAATCACAGAGATTAGACTGTACCCAGCGGAGGGTCCCATGCTGAGAGCATTGGAGGCTCCATTCGCACTAGTCGACATAGTGCATTGCTCGAAGTCGCGGACCACAGTCGATGCAGGAAGATATTTGCAGTGCAGTCCCACGAACGGATCACCGGGAAGAAGACACCTTGATGTTATAGGGAGAAGACGGATCCTAGAGCGATCTCTAGCAGGAAGAAGATGAACGAGTAGTCATGGATCGCTTCTCAAAAATCTAATCGCCGCTCACCTCGTGCAGGATTCTCAGGCAGACGTGGGTTCTGGAGGCACCTTCTCTCCCGCTCCTCCGTGCGCGCAGAGGTAGGGGATGGGGAAGTCAGAAGGCTGCTAATCTATGATTCTCTCGGGAGTGGTTACGGAAGACGGGGGTCTGGACTGACGGAAGACAGGATATATGAAGACGAAGGCAGCGGAGAATCCCAGGAGACGGGAAGCGGAAGCGAATGGGACGGTAACTGACGCAATCAGTTTGCCCGGAAGGGACGGTAACTGACGCAATCAGTTTGCCTCTACCATCAAGGAGCGAAACTCCCGTGATAATGTGGATTTAAGTGGCAAAAGACTGCACACGGCCCGACCGGCGGCGGCGGCGGCGCGCGTGTGTGGCACGCCTTTATCCTTTTCTCAGCTTCTCAATTTAGATGAATAATTTTCAACCATATAAGCTGAGTCAGTGTTCAGTCAAAATCCCGTATGGTATTAAGACATACAACACTTAATGTTACGTACCATATAATTTATTTGATTTATTAAATATTATATGGACCAAGCCCATATTATATCCCACAGAGACGGGCTTGTTCCCGTCCCACCATGGCCGCTGCGCCTGCTTGTCCTTGTTCCCGCCGCCACTCACGACGCGACCGTGCATAACGGGCGGCTGCAGCAGCATTGCCATCGCATCGAGCTTCTAGGAGAAGCCGAGGATGACAGCGACAGGTGACTGGAAAAGGAGCGGCGGCGGTGGTGGACGCGCTGGACTGGGTGAGTGGTGATGATGGCGTGCGCGACGGGAAGAGCGAAATGGGCCCACATGTCGGCTTTCTTTTTCCTGCTTCGACGACATGGTGGCCAGCAGCAGCAGCGCTAGCTGCTAGCTAGGGCTCTCTACCGGCACCGGGATTGGACAAGAGCGCGCGCGCGGCCACACAACGTGTAGCAGCTCGCTAGCTATATATGCTTGCTATGGTAGGTAGCCAATGAAGTGCTAGTGCTCGGGCCAGCAAGAAAGCTACTAGCAAGTTCACCGTATTCTACCATACCAACGGTAGTGTCGTCGGTGTGTGATCTCCAAAAGACATGGCTAACTGTTGCTGTACATGATGCTATGGTTGTCGACTGCTGGGCTAGGGCAACACGAGGGATGTAGGCGGCGGCGGCGTGGATACGCGTGGCGACGAAGAGGTTCGTGTAGAAAAAAAGAAGACTACAGAAAAAAAACGTCAAATGAGACCATCATTTGATTTTTTAGAAGTCAAATATTAGGAACTATTGGAGATGGACTTCTTTTTTTCTTCTAAAATCTTTTTAGGAGTTGACAAACATAGATTTTTTTAGAAGTAATATTTAGGGAACTCTTGGAGATGCTCTAAACTCTAAAATCGGATAAACCATCTCCCCAAACTTTTAAAACTGTTCGTTTGACCTCCCTGACCGGTTATAAGTGTTTTTTCAAAGGCGTTTTTGTCTTTGTCTTTCTTATTTATTTCGGCTGAATTTTTAAAAATCATAATAAATCACAGAAAAATCATAAAATGAAACATCTAATTTTGTTGGACTTCACATGAGTAAATCTATACATTGAACACATAATATGGTATGCTTTAGTACAATTTTTTTGCTGTAGCTTTAGATCTATGATTTTCTGTAATTAATTTATAGCTGCAGCTTTTATGGTTCAATTATGGTGAACTTTTTATGGTGAGCTAATTATTATATGCTTGAACTATAGTAAAAATTTTATATTTATTGGATCATGTATAACTTAATTATAGATTTTTACATAAAGCATACCATATTAACTGCGTGCTTCTAAGAGGTTTATCAACCACGGGCTTCTAAGAGCACAGCCAATAGCACACCAAAACTTGTCCATCACAGTCATGAACTCTTCTAAGTGCACATAGAAAAATGCACTCAAATCCAACCAACTTTTAGAATGAATGCATGAGATCCGCTCGGACCTCTCCTTTCTCTCCCTTACTTAAAACTGTAACACCCTAAATTTTACAACAATTGAAACTAGAGAAAAATTGATTTACTAAGCATTTTTGTGAGCATTTAAATTTAGGAAGAATAATAAAGTTTACCAAATTAAAATTTAATATAGGTTAACAACAATGAATGTGCATTCATGCTGCTGCATATCAATTTTTGGAATGGTTTGATTTGAACTCAAGTTTGAATTCGATTTGAATTCTTGCTTTCAAAATTTCTTTGGAAAGAAATTAGAAAAAGAAAAGGTTAAAATCTTTCTTCTTCTTCCACTTTCTGGCGCATAGGCCTGCTGCTGCCGCGGCCCAAAGCTTTTCCCGCACTGGCCTGCGTCTCTCACTACTCCGCTCGGTCCACTCCAGAGCCGGCCCGCGCTCTTCTGCGCTTGGGCCGAAGCCAGGACTCCCCGGCCCAGTCGCGCAGCCTAGTTTCGCTGGCTCAGCCGCTCCCGCTGGCCCGCGTAGGTCTCCCACCGCTGCTGACCATCCGGGCCCAAGCGTCAGACCCGCCTCCTTCCTTCCGTCGTGACCGGCCCGGACTCTATCCCATGCCATCGCATGAGTCCGTCTCGACCACGAACATCAGGATGCCGTCGCGCCCAAGAAATTCCGGCCTCATAAATAGCCGCCTACACCGCCTCTCTATCCCATCTAGCGCTCGTTTTTCTTCACCCCGCAAGCTGCAGCTGCCTAACCTAGCGCCGCCGCCAGCTTAGAGTACCGTCATCGTTCGTCGAGCACCGCGCCGCCGTTGTTGGTTCTCGGTCCTCCGTTTCGGGTCCGATGAGATCCCCTTTCCCTCCTCTCTCTCCCGGTACTTCTCTTTTGTCGAATGGTGCACTGGAGGTCGAGAACCAAGAGCTCCAGCACGCTGGCCATGGCGCCGTCGTCGGGGCATGACCGCCGGCACTGTTCCGGTGCCCTCTCTCTCTTTCTATTTCCGTCCGGATTGATTTTCAGCCGTCAGGTTTCTAATCCAACGGCTCAGATCTAAAGATACCCTTCGATGCCGATTTTGCAGTTACACCCTTATAAAATACTTCGGTGTTAACCCGCGGTCCTTTGCGCGTTTCACAGTTTATGTTTCTTTCTTTCGAAAGCGTATTTTCGTTTGGTTGGACTGAAATACGTTTTCAATTATTTATAGTTTTGCCATTCAACTTGTTTTAGCCATAATTTCTCCGTTTTAACTCTGATTTGATCCGTTCAAGTTGCGTTAGGTTCATAATTAAGTAATCTACATGTTTATTCTAGTGTAAAATTGGTTTCCAACTTTTATAATTCGAGATTAGATCTAATCTATTATTTGTCTATAGGAAATCTTGTATAAATCATAACTTTTCCGTTTTAGATCCGATTTTTGTGATCTTCGCGTCTGTGTGTTCATAGCGAGACGTAGATTCGTTTTCCAAACTTTTCATTTTGATTCTTTGCTGTTGGTGTACTATTCTAATCTGGAGCCTTGTTTGCTTTGCATGATTGCTCCTGGATGCTTGTATGTTGTTGTGGTTATCGAGTATAGACGGTGAGCAGTTCTCGAAAGGTCAAGGGTACGACTTTGACTGAGTAGGACCAGCAGGAGTATGTTGCTCAAGGCAAGTATAGCATGGGATCATCCTTGTTTCCTATACACTTTAATTCATTAAATTCATGTTGCATGTGTCATCTTGATAGAGATTTCCTAGAATTGAACTACTACCTTGTCACCTATGGGTTATGCATTTGGGTAGCTTTGCTAGTGCTCAATTAAACCATGATCTTGTAACTTGACTAATGGTATATGCAACGAACATTAAAACATGACTTTTTAGCAACATGGAAACATGGGGCTGGAGTGTTTAGCTACTTTCTAAATGCTTTAGATTCCTCTCCCTAAGGACTTATCTGTAAGTGATCATCCAGGACTTATAGTACAGCTGTGAGGGCTACATGACTCTGGCTTTAGCTCAGTATGAGGACCTTTTCTAGCTTGTTAGTGGTTACCTTTATGGCGCAAGAGGGGTGTGTTCTGGGTTGGATATAGTGCGGCCTCTGTCCGTCAGTGTATAGGCTGCGCGTCATTGTGCCTATCGGAAGGGGAGCTCTACATTCGTAGGCCACAGAAACCTAGCGGCCCTAACTTGTTAGACGAACCTTTGAAAGGCTTCATAGTGACCCCTACCTACTCACCTTGGAAGTGTTTTGGGAGTTATAAACCCGGGCATATGGGAATCACGACTCACAGTGAAAGTGTACAACCTCTAGCAGAGTGTAAAACTGGTATATTAGCCGTGCTCACGGTCACGAGCGGCCTTGGAACCCTTATGAAATAGATGATCACTAAGTATTATGTGTTTATGCTATTCATTACTCATGTTTACATTTGATCATGTGTTTGGCAATGGGAATTGAAACAACTTGATGCTACTCATAAGCTAAAATTGTGACAACTAAAAGTTGAACGCTGTTAACCCTGTGTCTAGTCTTTTGAGCCTCATGAACCCCGTGTTACACTTGTTGAGTACGACATGTACTTATGCTTGTTTATTTTCATTATTTGGATAAAAATCCTGGATGGGTAACAGATGACCTACAGAATGATGATTTCCCTGAGGACTACTAGACTGGTGGTCAACCAGTCAACGTCCCTGTGAAATGGAGCTTCCGCGAGAGATCTTTTTATTAATTCCGCTATACTTATGTAATAACTCTGTCTTATTCGTGATGTAATAAACATTGGTGATGATACTATTCATAATTTGTCGGCTTATGTGTATGACTGATCTCTGGGCGCACATAAGGTTTTGCACCCCATTTTATCCTTAAAATTGGGTGTGATAGATTGGTATCAGAGCTGTGTTGACTATAGGACGCAAGCCTAGTTAGCAATGGTCGTTTTTAGTTTCTTTTGCTTCACTCATTTCATGCTTTCTATCTCACCCTTGGTATTTGATAAAGTTTTATGCTTCTTTTGTCTTATTCTATTATGAATTTTTTTGCTTCTGACCTAATCTAACTAAATCTAATTCTATAGATGCCACATGCCCACAAGACTGCCCGCATCAGCACTGGGGGGTATTACCCGCCACAAGGTTTGTCCATGGAACCTGAGGAGGAAGAACCTCAGGAACAGGAATTAGATTCGCCAACACCGCCAACACCTGGGTCCACACCTGAGCCAGTCCAGGAGGACCCTCAAGAAGTCGAGATCGTTGACTACTTGACTTGTCCAAAAATGAAGAGGAAGACATTGTTGAAGAGGATGAGCCGATCCCGCCATTGGGGTGGACAATAAAGGTGTGGTATAAGCCGAGATGTGAATTCTCCGTTTCACATCACCGCCTCATGAGCCTGCTTCAAACCTACTACAGCGACTGGGATGCAGCTGTAGAATATGCCTACGAAGAGCATACGCACCCTCTTGAAGACACCTACTAGAAGGTTAGGGTGTGCATCACCATCAAGGATGAGCAGAAAGATGCGTATTAGTTGGATTCAAACTATGCACACCATGGTCACTGTGCTACCATGGAGGACGGCATAGAAGATGTAGCCGCTGAAGCTTGCATAGGCCTCCAGTGGTCGCCGATTCGAGGACATGAAGGATGATCAATATCGATTCCTTCCTCATCAACACCTAGAATTGGGATGGGCGATGATGAACCCGCAGGGCACGGATCCAACCACTGAAGCGATGGTACACTTTGGTTATGAGTCTGTGTCAAGGATTCGCCGATTGGAGAATCAATTGAAGGCGCAGCAGGAAGCAATCAAGAGGCACCAGCAGGTGATAGACGAACAAAGGGTATGCCTCAATTTGCCAAAGATGTATGAGGAGCTTCCTCATAAGTATCGCCCCTAGATGTTGGAGTCCCTCTTTATGTAATAACATGATAGTAGAACGAGTGAGTCGAGTCGGGTCGAGTTTTTAGTGCGGTGTGAACATTGTGTGTTTAGTTGATTTGTTATTATGTTTATGCATGAGCTAGATCTTTGTAATGTGTGCTGGAACTTTGTGGGCATGTCCGCAAGTTCCATATTTAAGAATATTAAAGTTGGGGTCAATAAATGAATAGTTGGGTATGTCACATCTTGTTCTCTCGGAATCTGTTTTTCGGAGCAGTCCGCCTTTATCTTAATGTCAGTTAAAATATACATGACCAGAAATTATGAAATTTTTATGGAAATAACTAGACTTAATTATCTTTCCAATGCCTCTGGAATCACCCCCATATCTGATCTGGTTCGTGAGATATCTCTGTTTCAAGTTAAAGTTACTGCATAGTCTGGAATCTAGGAACAGTTTCGGTTGTATCTGGTTTTTGAGTAATCTAACGACAGAATCTGGGAAAGTGGTCTGAATAAAAGTTGTAGAAAATTTCGTAAGCTTTCCAACCATATAAAGTACATCATATTTGGATTTCTAGAACTCGAGATATGACTGTTTTACAGAACTGCTGATGTTGAGACTCGTCCAGAAAATTTTCAGAATGTATTCTAACTTGGAAATGTATAAATTTTGAATATTTGATGAGCAGATGTCTGGAAGAGGAAGAGGCCGAGGTCGTGGAGGTATTCCCCCACATCCACCACCACCACCACCGACTATTGAACAACTCTTAGCAATACAGACGCAGCTCATGCAAACGTTGGTGCAGAATCAGCAGAACCAACAGGGTGGTGGAGCACCACGTGATAAGCGTGGTAAATTCTTGAAGGGCCGTCCTCCGGTGTTCTCTCATGCCACTGATCCACTGGAAGCAGATGATTGGCTACGTGCAGTGGAGAGACAGCTCAACATAGCTCAATGTGATAATCAGCAGAAAGTGTTGTACGCTTCAGGACAACTTCAGGGAGAAGCTTAGGACTGGTGGGAGTCATTCGAGTATGGACGTCCCGCCAATGCTCCTTCTGTCACCTAGCAGGAGTTTAAGGAGAATTTCAGATCTTATCACATACCAGAGGGACTGATAGAGCTCAAGCAAGAGGAATTCAGAGCTTTGAAGCAGGGATCCATGTCCGTCGCTGAGTACCATGACAAGTTTGCTTAGTTGTCACGCTATGCTCCAAATGAAGTGGCTAATGATGCTGACAAGCAACGCCGCTTTCTCAAAGGTTTGTATGATGGTCTGCAGCTCTAGCTCATGTCTAATACCTACCCCAACTTTCAGACACTGGTAAATCGCGCTATTGTTATTGACAACAAGCGCAAGGAGATGGAGGCCAAGAAGAGAAGGCTTCAGGGACCGGCCTCTGGGAGCAATACTCGCCCGCGTACCAATCCTCAGCAAGGCTTTCAACAGAGGTTTCAAGGACCACCCAGTTAGTGGAATCGTGGTCAGTATCCTCAGCGCAACCCAAACCAGCAGCAGGTTGGTAATCAACGTCCTCAGCAACAGAGTGGTCAGCAGACACCATGACAAGGAGGGCCTAATAACACTCCTATGAAGACTAGTGCCCCTAGCACCCCTAGCAAGTGCTTCCGTTGTGGCAAAGAAGGTCACCTGTCTTATAATTGCCCTGAGAAGCCCAATCAGCAAACCCCTCAAAAGCAGAACAGCAACCAGAAGCCAACACATTATGGAAAGGTGAATCATGTGTTTACAGAGACGGCAGTTGCGGAACCAGAAGTCATGCTCGGTACTGTTCAATGTCAACTCAACCCCTGCCACTGTTCTTTTTGATTCTAGGAGCTTCGCATTCATTCATATCATAAGTATTTGTTAGAAACCATAGCATACCATTATGTGCCATGCAAAATCCCATGTTAGTAAACTCACCGGGTGGAAGTATGCAAGCTTCATATCGTTGTCTTCCGACTAGTCTATCCTTAAGGGGGGTAGAGTTTAAAGTGAGCCCCATTGTGTTGAGAGCATCTGGTATAGATGTGATTCTGGGTATGGACTGGATGAAGCAACAACAAGCAGTGATCTAGTGTAAAGAGAAGGTAGTTGTGGTGACCGCATCTAGTGGAGAAAGAATCAGTGTTAATGTTGTAATACAAGCACAGCCGACCTGCCACAGTGAACCAGCTTGATGATAGCAGCAACCAGGAGGACCCAGTAGTGGATGAATTTCTAGATGTGTTCCCCGATGACTTGTCAGGTATGCCACCTGACCGTGATATTGAGTTTATTATTGAATTATTACCTGGAACTGCACCTATAGCTAAACGTCCATATAGAATGGGGGTTAAAGAATTAGAAGAACTTAAGAAACAAATTATGGAGTTACAGGAGAAAGGTTTTATTCGTCCTAGTTCGTCACCTTGGGGAGCACCGGTTATATTTGTTGATAAGAAGGATGGTACTCAGAGGATGTGTGTTGACTATCGATCGCTCAATGAGGTTACCATCAAGAACAAGTACCCATTGCCTAGAATTGATGACTTGTTTGATCAGTTGAGAGGTGCTTGTGTTTTCTCTAAGATTGATCTTCATTCTGGCTACCATCAATTAAGGATTCGTGCAATAGATATACCCAAGACAGCTTTTACTACGAGGTATGGTTTGTATGAGTACACTGTTATGTCATTCGGTTTGACCAATGTACCTGCCTACTTTATGTACATGATGAACAAGGTGTTTATGGAGTTTTTGGATAAGTTTGTGGTGTTCATCGATGATATATTGATATTCTCCAAAACAGAGGAAGAGCATGCTAAACATCTAAGGTTGGTCTTGTAGAAGCTCAGAGAACACAAGTTATATGCTAAGCAAAGCAAGTATAAATTCTGGTTGAAGAAAGTTTCTTTTCTTGGTCATGTTGTCTCTAACGGTAGAATTGCAGTAGATCCCGGTAAGGTGAAAGATGTGTTGAATTGGAAGCCACCAATAGATGTGGGACAGATTCGTAGTTTCTTGGGATTAGCTGGATACTATAGAAGGTTCATTGAAGGTTTCTCTAAGCTTGCCAAGCCAATGACAGCCTTATTGGAGAAAAATGCTAAGTTTGTATGGTCCGAGAAGTGCCAGGCTAACTTCGAAGAGTTGAAGAAGAGGTTGACTACAGCCCTAGTGTTGACTTTGCCAGACCTGAACAAAAGCTTTTCGATCTATGGTGATGCATCTCATCAAGGACTTGGATGTGTTCTTATGCAAGAAGGCAGAGTAGTGGCTTATGCATCTCGGCAGTTGAGAAAGCATGAGTTGAATTATCCTACCCATGATTTGGAGTTAGCAGCAGTGGTTCATGCTTTGAAGATATGGAGGCATTATCTCATTGGATACAAGAGTGACATCTATACTGATCACAAGAGTCTGAAGTACATTTTCACTTAGATAGATTTGAATATGAGACAACATCGATGGTTAGAGTTGATCAAAGATTATGATTTAGAGGTACACTATCATCCTGGAAAGGCGAACGTTGTTGCCGATGCCCTTAGTAGGAAGAGTTATGCCAATGAGGTGCAAGTGACATCGATGTCAAGTGAGTTGTGTGCTGAGTTTGAGTGACTGAATTTAGGCTTTGTCACTAATGCAGTGGAGTTGGTGTTGGAGCCTAAACTAGAGTAAGAGATACGTAAGGGTCAGTTACAGGATGCGAAGTTGAAAGAGATAGCAGAAAACATAGTGATTGGTAAGGCACCAGGATTCCGTATGGATGTCAATGGGACTCTATGGTTTGGGAAAAGACTATGTGTGCCTAGGGATAAGGCTATACATGATACAATTCTTCGTGAGGCACATGAGTCTGCTTATTCTATTCATCCTAGAAGTACCAAGATGTATTTGGATCTAAAAGAGAAGTATTTGTGGTACGGACTGAAGAGAGATGTTGTAGAATATGTCGCTTTGTGTGATACCTGTCAGATAGTCAAGGCTGAACATCAAAGACCTAGTAGGATTGCTACAACCAATGAAGATACCTGAGTGGAAGTGGGAAGAAGTTGGTATGGATTTTATAGTTGGGTTACCACGTACTCAGAGAGGTTATGATTCAATCTGGGTAATAGTGGATCGGTTAACCAAAGTTGCTCACTTTATACCGGTCAAGACTACTTATAATGGACCAAGGTTAGCTCAGTTATATATGGAGAGAATAGTTTGTCTACATGGAGTTCCCAAGAAAATTGTGTCTGATCGAGGTACCCAATTTACATCTCATTTTTGGCAGCAAGTACATAGTTCGTTAGGAACCAGGTTGAACTTTAGTACAGCATATCATCCTTAGACAGATGGGCAAACTGAGAGAATTAATCAGATATTAGAGGATATGTTGAGAGCTTGTGCGTTGCAATATGGTACAAGTTGGGACAAGAGTTTGCCTTATGCAGAGTTCTCGTACAACAATAGTTATCAGAAAAGTCTCAATATGGCACCTTTCAAAGCTTTGTATGGACGCAAGTGTAGGACCCCATTGTTCTAGAATCAAATGGGAGAAACTCAGGTGTTCAGACCAGATGTCTTGAGAGACGTAGAAGAGCAAGTAAGGTTGATCAGGGATAACTTGAGAGTGGCTTAGTCTCGACAAAAGAGCTATGCCGATACTAGAAGAAGAGAGTTGGTTTTCAAAGAAGGTGATTATGTGTACTTGAAGGTGTCGCCTATGAGATGTGTGAGAAGGTTTAACATGAAAGGGAAGTTAGTGCCAAGGTATATTGGACCTTTCAAGATTTTAGAGAGACGTGGAGAGGTAGCTTATCAGTTGAAATTGCCTGAGAGTTTGGCAGGTATACGTGATGTGTTCCATGTATCTCAACTGAAGAAGTGTCTGCGAGTACCCGAGGAGTAGATACCATTAGAAGAGCTTACAGTTAAGGAGGATCTCACATATGAGGAGTTTCCGGTAAGGGTTTTGGAGACGGCAGAAAGAGTTACAAGGAGCCGAGTTATAAAGATGTGCAAGGTTCAGTGGAATCGGTATACAGTAGATGAGGCTACTTGGGAAAGAGAAGAGGATCTGAAGGAAAACATACCCACAGTTATTTGAGTAAGCATCGTCCGAATCTCAAGGACGAGATTCATTTTAAGGGGGGTAGAATTGTAACACCCTAAATTTTACAACAATTGAAATTAGAGAAAAATTGATTTACTAAGTATTTTTGTGAGCATTTAAATTTAGGAAGAATAATAAAGTTTACCAAATTAAAATTTAATATAGGTTAACAACAATGAATGTGCATTCATGTTGCTGCATATCAATTTTTGGAATGGTTTGATTTGAACTCAAGTTTGAATTCGATTTGAATTCTTGCTTTCAAAATTTCTTTGGAAAGAAATTAGAAAAAGAAAAGGTTAAAATCTTTCTTCTTCCACTTTCTAGCCCGTAGGCCTGCTGCTGCCGCGACCCAAAGTTTTTCCTGCGCTGGCCTATGTCTCTCACTGCTCCGCTTGGCCCACTCCAGAGCCGGCCCGCGCTCTTCTCCGCTTGGGCCGAAGCCAGGACTCCCGGGCCTAGTCGCGCAGCCCAGTTTTGCTAGCTCGGCCGCTCCCGCTAGCCCGCGCAGGTCTCCCACCGCTGCTGACCATCCAGGCCCAGGCGTCAGACCCGCCTCCTTCCTTCCGTCATGACCGGCTCGGACTCTATCCCACGTCATCGCCTGAGTCCGCCTCGACCACGAACATTAGGATGCCGTCGCGCCCAAGAAATTCCGACCTCATAAATAGCCGCCTACACCGCCTCTCTATCCCATCTAGCGCTCGTTTTTCTTCGCCTCGCAAGTTGTAGCCTGCCTAACCTAGCGCCGCCGCCAGCTTGGAGTACCGCCGTCGTTCGTCGAGCACCGCGCCACCGTTGTTGGTTCCCGGTCCTCCTGTTTCGGGTCCGGTGAGATCCCCTTTCCCTCCTCTCTCTCCCGGTACTTCTCTTTTGTCGAATGGTGCACTGGAGGTCGAGAACCGAGAGCTCTAGCACGCCGGCCATGGTGCCACCGTCGGGGCATGGCCGCCGGCACTGTTCTGGTGCCCTCTCTCTCTCTTTCTATTTCCGCCGAATTGATTTTCAGCCATCGGTTTCTAATCCAATGGCTCAGATCTAAAGATACCCTTTCGATGCCGATTTTGCAGTTACACCCTTATAAATACTTCGGTGTTAACCCGTGGTCCTTTGCGCATTTCACAGTTTATGTTTCTTTCTTTCGAAAGCGTATTTTCGTTCGGTTGGACTGAAATACGTTTTCAATTATTTACAGTTTTGCCATAATTTCTCCGTTTTAACTCCGATTTGATCCATTCAAGTTGCGTTAGGTTCATAATTAAGTAATCTACATGTTTATGCTACTGTAAAGTAGGTTTCCAACTTTTATAATTTGAGCTTAGATCTAATCTATTATTTGTCTATAGGAAATCTTGTATAAATCATAACTTTTCCGTTTTAGATCCGATTTTTGTGATCTTCGCGTCTGTGTGTTCATAGCGAGACGTAGATTCGTTTTCCAAACTTTTCATTTTGATTCTTTGCTGTTGGTGTACTGTTCTAATCTATAGCCTTGTTTGCTTTGCATGATTACTCCTGGATGCTTGTATGCTGATGTGGTTATCGAGTATAGACGGTGAGCAGTTCTCGGAAGGTCAAGGGTACGACTTTGACGAGCAGGACCAGCAGGAGTACGTTGCTCAAGGCAAGTATAGCATGGGATCATCCTTGTTTCCTATACACTTTAATTCATTAAATTCATGTTGCATGTGTCATCTTGATAGGGATTTCCTAGAATTGAACTACTACCTTGTCACCTATGGGTTATGCATTTGGGTAGCTTTGCTATTGCTCAATTAAACCATGATCTTGTAACTTGACTAATGGTATATGCAATGAACATTAAAACGTGACTTTTTAGCAACATAGAAACAGGGGGGCTGGAGTGTTTAGCTACTTTCTAAATGCTTCAGATTCCTCTCCCTAAGGACTTATCTGTAAGTGATCATCCGGGACTTACAGTATAGCTGTGAGGGCTACATGGCTCTGGCTTTAGCTCAGTATGAGGACCTTTTCTAGCTTGTTAGTGGTTATCTTTATGGCGCAAGAGGGGTGTGTTCCGGGTTGGATATAGTGCGGCCTCTGTTCGTCAGTGTATAGGCTGCGCGTCATTGTGCCTGTCGGAAGGGGAGCTCTACATTCGTAGGCCACAGAAACCTTTGAAAGGCTTTATAGTGACCCCTGCCTACTCACCTTGGAAGTGTTTTGGGAGTTATAAACCCGGACATATAGGAATCACGACTCATAGTGAAAGTGTACAACCTCTACAGAGTGTAAAACCGGTATATCAGCCGTGCTCACCGTCACGAGCGGCCTTGGAACCCTTATGGAATAGATAATCACTAAGTATTATGTGTTTATGCTATTCATTACTCATGTTTACATTTGATCATGTGTTTGGCAATGGGAATTGAAACAACTTGATGCTACTCATAAGCTAAAATTGTGACAACTAAAAGCTGAATGCTGTTAAACCTGTGTCTAGTCTTTTGAGCCTCATGAACCCCGTGTTATACTTGTTGAGTATGACATGTACTTACGCTTGTTTGTTTTTATTATTTGGATAAAAATCCCGGATGGATAACAGATAACCTAGAGAATGATGATTTCCCTAAGGACTACTAGACTGGTGGTCAACCAGTCGACGTCCCTGTGAAATGGAGCTTCCGCGAGAGATCTTTTTATTAATTCCGCTATACTTATGTAATAACTCTGTCTTATTCGTAATGTAATAAACATTTGTGATGATACTTTTCATAATTTGTCGGCTTATGTGTGTGACTGATCTCTGGGCGCACATAAGATTTTGCACCCTATTTTATTCTTAAAATTGGATGTGACAAAATCCAACGGACTAGATTCTCTGGACCAGTGGCGGATCCAAAGGGGGGGCTGGGGGGGCTCCAGCCCCCCTAATTTCTTGATTTTAATGCTAATTACTGTAGCAAAAACTTGATTTCACCGTTAAATCTTCATGCAAATCAACATCTCTGTTGTTTTAGCCCCCCCTTATCCCGCATCCCACATCCGCCACTGCTCTGGACCAAACCTCATCACTCATCTCTCATCCCACGTCCACCTCGCTCGCAACTCCCTCACTCTGCCTACGGGCACAGTTGGATTCCTGGCGTGTCCACCTCGCACGCAACTCCCTCCCTCTGCCGGTCGACAGTTCGATCCCCGCCCTAGCCCAGCCAATGGCAGTATCAACTGCGTGCTTCTAAGAGGTTTATCGGAGGCTAATAGCTTGGCGTTAAAATCTGATTATGGCATGGTATAGTTTTACATTAAAGTTTCATCTTTTACCCTTTTTTGTATTAGGTCCCGCCAAGTTGAAATTTGACATACGTTGCTTCTTTTTTGCATGCACTGCCACCAACTATGGTTATGAATCAAATATGTTCACAGTGTTGACTATTTGATCGCTTTTGTTTGCACTTTGTGCAGTTTATTTTTAAAAGAGATTTGAGATGCTGCCCTGTGTTTACAAATCTAAAGACCTTGTTGCTGAATGGCTACTGGTATGTGCCTGATGACTTCCGTGCACTAGCGTGTATTCTTGAACAATCACCTGTTCTAGAGAAGCTCACTTTTGAACTTCACGAGGTATGCAATTTACAAATGCTCAACTGCTGCATTGTATACTTATTAGTTGACGGTTGATCATTTTTTTTGTGGCGCCGGGGGATTGTCTGCAGTGGTTTGGATATAAAGTGCAAATCAAACTACGTGTCAGTTCAATGAAGCGATCAACTGCAATTTCAGAACACTAAGGAAGTCGAGATCAACTGTCAAAAGGTTGACGATACAGTTCTAAAGGTTTTGAAGTTCCTGTGTGCATTTAACATATGTAAGATAACTTGCAATGCTCCTCATTCATTTATATACCTTACATTTACCGTAATGTCCATTTATATGAAAGAAAGTATGCAGCCTAGTAAGTTAGTTAGGAAATCATGAATGGTTGGACCTAAGGTGATCTATAAATGAATTTCAACTTTCTGCCATGAATTCTGTTTTTATTCTAGTTTTTCCCTTGCTCTGGCTGCCATATGTGAAATTATGTTGTTACCAGTTCAAAAAGGCTGTAGTTCCGTATGATCAATCAAATGTTTATTTTTTATTTCTGTGCGTCAGTTCTTTTTGTGGGATATGAAGTATCCAAGAATATTGTGAGATATAAATTGCCAATACTGTCATATCCAATTTATTTTTTGTTTTGTTTATTTGTTTAATTGTTGGCTTCAAAGTCTACTTTATTTGCTAGGTTTTGTATTATTAATCCATTGTATTCTCATAATGAGCTGAATCGGTTGTTTTTGCTACTAGGGTTTGTGGTGGAAATGATCAGGTTAACACTGGTAGAAAATGATCTGATAATCATGAGAGCTAAGACTAACTTCATTTTAATAGAACATTTACCCAACTTTGGCATAACTGCATTGTTCTGAAGTTTAATCAAACAAAAATATGTCGTCAACCCGCAACCGTGCCCATGGCTAGATAATTTCTAATTTCTTACTCTATTCCCCTTGGATCTTATTCCTATTTTCACATTGATCAAGTTTCAGATTAGATGAAATGGTTGGAGTAGAAATTGGATCCACAAGGATACTATATTCTATTCTTCTGTCTAATGTGGTTTGTGAAGGGTGAAGATAGAATCTCTAGTCACCTGCTTAGACCATCTACCTGTAATTTAAGTGGTGGCTTATATTATCAATCTCGCTTTTGTTCATCTAATGCTATTTTGCAGCTTCCATGTCTTATAAGATGTAAAAAAGAAGGTTGTCCAATTCCTGTTAGGCCTTGATAATCTATGTTTAATTTAATTCAACTTCATGTACATGGTTTCAAAGGGGACTAGGCATTCTGGAAGGTGAGCTGTGTACGCCTAGGTGATGCCTTTGAAACATAGTTCATGTACATGGATATCTCTTGCTATTAGTACAAACGTTTTTTTTAAGGCAAAAAACTACTAGTACAAACGTTGTTGACTCCTAGTCCAATTGTGTTGTTATCCTTGAAGAAAGTGCACTGCCGTGAACTTGCTTCATTTGAGTAGTATTTTGTATGCTTGACAATCATATCTTCGGCCTTATTGCTTAACTGCTGAGTTGATGTATGCATTACTGAGTTATGTTGACTTGTATCCATGTCTTATTGTCTTGCTCAGACTTTTCTGAACTGTCTTTGGACTTTCGCTGTGTGACGGATACGATTAAATGAACCAGAGCGAATGTGACAAGGTTGAGGTAGTGTAATAGTTATTGCACATGATTTGTTATCAATTATGAAATCTCGCATGCATGTGATCCTTCTAAAGCTCTAAGACCATGAAAGCTGTTAGTAGGGGAAAGGAAAAAAACTTGGGAGAATTATCTATTTGGCACTAGAACAAATCAGTGTTTCGTATTTGGCACTAAAAAAATTTAAACTTTCTTATTTGGCACCTAGTTGAAATTTGCTTTCGTAAATAGCACTACCGTCCATTTAGGACAGTAACGGTGTCAAGTGACTAGCAAAATGACATGAATACCCTTGTTCGCAGTAGAAACCCACGGTGCCAAGTAGGAAAATTCAAGTATTTTCGTATAGACGATATTGACCTCAACTACTTCCCTCATCCTAGTCAGTGACGTGTAGGCCTCACTCGTCATCCCCTTCCCCTGCTCGTACCAATGGTGGTTCTCCTTCCCGTTCGCGCCGCCCTGCCTCCTCGGCCTCACCTCCGCACCAGCGAAGGATGTCCAACAACGCGAGAATGTTGTAGGAGCAGAGCAGAGCACGGCATCGCAGCTTGCCACACCGCAGTTCTGCTGCACCTCGCTGCCATCTGTGCCTCCCCGGAGGGCCCGGAAGTGCCACATTGAGGCACCGCTCCGCTCCGAAGGAGACCCTTCGTCGCCGCGCTGGCCGCCCCACTCGCCATACCGACCTTCGCAACAGCCGCGAACACTCGCCGCATCCCGTGCCCACGACGGCCGCTTGCTCGCCGCGCCCTGTGCCCACGCCGACCGGTCGCTTGCCACGCTGGCCGTGCACGCACGCACACAGCGCTGGCCGCCAACTCGCCACACCGGCAGTGTGCGTTCGCCATGCCGCCCACCGCGATGGCGGCACGCTCACCGCATCCCATGTCCGCGACGGCCGCTGTACGCCGTGCCCGCGATGGTAGCCGCTCGCCGTGCAGACCTCCGCGGCGGCCTTGCACGCTCGTAGCATGCCATGGCCGCCCGCTCGCCATGCCCTGTGCCCACGCCGCCCCACGTGGTGGCCGTGCACACATGCAGCGTTGGCCACATGGCATGAGCTCGCTACGCCGGTCGTGCATGCCGCAGACCTGCAGGGAGGAGGCCCGGACGACTACGAAGGACCTGGTTCGGTACATTACGACGTTGAGCAGCTGGAAGAGCAGGAGGTTGGTCTCTAGCCCTGCTGGCGCGGCTGCCGCAGTGACGACTCGGGCGCGTGGTCCAGTATCGCTCTTCCAGCTGGTGACTGCCACACCGTGACGCCGCAGGCATCTCGCATCATGCCGCGCTGCCGCAGGCCACCAGCGCCTCCGGTGCCTCACGCCGACCCACTGCTGGCCTGCAATGCCAAACCGCCGCTGGCATCTCGCATCGCGTGGCGTCCGGCCGCTGCAGGCCTCCCGCGCCGAGCTCCCTCACAGGTCGCCGCCGGCGAGCCCGCTCCCACTGAACGTGAAGTTGTGAACAACCAGTAGTCGAGCTTCAACTTCTGCACATGGCCGGCCGCCGGCGCCGTCGTTGGAGCCTGACTCCCCATTCCCCAACCTTACATGGTGCTGCTCCTCCGCTTGCCACCAGACTACTAGAGCCGAAGGGAAGAGCGACGAGTGACTGACAAATTGTCCCAAGAGCTGAGAGAAAGTATAGCCTTTGGATCTGATTTGGAGGGCTCAGATGGAGAGAAGGTTACGTTGTAACTTTACCAAGCAAAGTCACTGAATCTCAGTCCAAGAAGGTTATGGGATCTAGAATTCCGGGGACTGTTAACAGAGGGGTACATTGGATACAGGGAGAAAAAACTAATACGGTCAAACTAGTCAAGTAACAGATGACCAATTTAAATAGACGGCAGTGCCATTTAAGAAAGGAAATTTGAACTTGATGCCAAATAGGAAAGTTCAAATTTTTGAGTGCCAAATACAAAACACTGATTTATTTCGGTGTCAAATAGATAATTCTCCCAAAAAACTTTCATTGAGCAGGATTTTGTTACCGTCAATGGAACCTTATCGGAGTGAAGGTTGATGACCACCATAGTACCTCCGGATTGACTCTGGGTGGTACACCCTGTTATGCTTGTGGTATTTCAGCTAATTTCGGCCGTTTCAATAGTATTTTTGTGAGGGAGAATAAGCCGAAATAAGCACAAGCCGACTGAAAAGTAGATGAGCAAAACAGGGTGTTTCATTACTGTGACTACCTATGCTTGGTTGAAAGATTCAGGTGTCGAGGTTATCCATGCTTTGCTCTTTCTCGCTCCTGACGAAACATCGTTGTTATATCTGTCGTATGTTTTTAAACTCGCATATACTCTCCTAGAAAATAGAGGTCATATGTTGATACTCTAATTGGCCAGGCACTCAGGCTGGTTTTATAATCGGCCCATGCCAATTTTGGCTCAACCCAAATTAAAGAAAGCTCTATGAAACGTTAGGAAATTATACCACATTGGTTTTTCAATAAGATAAGACCACTGTTATTCCATATAAAATATGGGTACACAAATGATTGAAGTATCCAACCACGTGATCGATATTTAATTTGTCAATCTATCCACTTTTTGCCACCTATCTCTTCCAACCTCATAATGTCCTTAATGGGATTTGTGGGCGTTCTAGGTGGCTTTGCCGATTGTAGGACACCCGTTGTGTTAAATAATTAGGCAATTTTTAGATTAAAGTAAGAATATAAAGAGTCTCTCACACGATTTTTACAGAACATCACTTGTATATCATGTGAACATCATAAAAAACATCAGAGAACATCACATGTATGTTATATGAACATCATATGTACTATTTTTGGTACTTGGCATATTTGGTTGCTTTACACGTCTCTCAAACACGATTTTTACAGAACATCATTTGTATACAATGTGAGCATCGAAAAAAACATCATAGAAAAGCACATGTATACTATATGTAAATTTGTCAGATTTCATAGAATATCACTTATATACTATGTGAACATCAAATGTGTATTGTGTGAACATCAAAAAATTCGAGTGACAGTAGCCCAAGAATCACCCGAGTGAGATATAGCTTTTTTTAATATTGTTTACACCAAAATTTGGAAGAAGACTCACAGAGACTTGAAAGCCCCCAAGATCATGTCATCAAGGAATCAATTGCGTGCAGATCGGTATCAGCTGATTCGAATGCAACACTGGAATCAGTTTTCTTCAGATAGTGCCGGCAGATAACGACAAAGGCTATAATCAGCGCCAAGACAAGGCATGTTGGACTCTGTAAAAAGGGAAAGATTAGAGTCCAAGTTATCTTAATTTCAGAATGTTTTCTCTAGTGCCAAAAGTTGTGATGAGTCATGCTTAGGTAGGAATCATGCAATAGGCTCCGGGTATAAATATTGGACCCCGGCTATTATAAAGACACACAATCAATCAAATACAAGTTACTTACTTTTTTCGGCTCTGGCCACCCCTTAGGAGTAGGAATAGAGTATATCTCGGTGAGTTCTTCAGCAAGTATGACTGCATCGATCCGGTCGACCTCCACTGCTTGTCTGTAAGTACCGTCATGGCTTATACTTCTGTTCATACGGCTGCGTCGATCCGGTCAACCTCCACTACGACTCTGGTATAAGCTAGTTATCAACTCTTGTCTACTTCAAGTAAGACTGCATCGATCCGGTCGACCTCCACTGCTCGAACTAGATTAAGGTCAAGTTATTGGCTCTATCTAAGGGTGGTGTTCCTTCGGATAGATTCATTAAGTTACCGATATTGCTTATTGCTTCCATTATTTATTTAATTACAGCAATATCACTTCGCCCGATTGGAATTGATCTAGATTGGCCTTATATCCTTCTTAACCCATCATTTGTTAATCTGAATTTGATCTAATCTGCATCTTAAATGATGAGTTATGTTTTATCGACCGTTTTATGTCAATCTTGATCGCGCATAGTGTGCGGTTAAGGCATGTTTTTGTCTTGAATAGATCTGTTGGCTAATGAAAACCGTTTCATGGCCCGTTATCACGGCCTGTGTGATTCTGCCTCACACCCCATTGTTAGCACCAGTGGAGTGGGGACCGTTACTTGGTAGATTTGTTCCTGATAGGACATGACCTTAACTGTGCGCTATGCCTGAATCGGCTGTTTTAGCCGATATCGAGTGCTTTCACGAATAGTTCAGTCACGAGACCATTGAAGTAAAGATAGGTTGAAAGATATATTGACCCCATGATCTTATTATTGTATTATAGCCTACATGATTCTGCCTCATGCCCCACTGATATTAGTAATAAGTTAAGGTCCTCGAATCTATTATTTTTTCTACGGCCTGCATGATTCTGCCTCATGCCCCACTGGTCATAGCGATAGATGAGATCTAATATATTCATTAGATTTGACTTTATCAAATGGTTAAATGATGATGAGCTGTTTCATTTATACAAAAGGGATTCGATTACTTACAATCATTGGGTTAGCATAAACTAATCATTGTTGACATCCTCTTGCCTTTGACTAATGTTTGTCTAAATAACGAGATCTATCCTAAGCGATAACCGATTTACCTTCCATAATTCCATGAGCTTTAATTGATTCATTCTTATGAGTATGCTGGAATCAACTATTTAGTTGATTTCCTTCCATATCGGCTCTTAGAGCCACACATTCGGGACTGTCTGGCAACATCGGCATGTTCTGCCTTAAATTACTGATTAGCTTTTCTCTCCTTGTCAATTGTAGGGTCAAATTGACTGGCATATCTTGGGAGGAGTGCGTAGGATCGATCATCCCAGCGCTAAAGCTAGGCGAATCTCCAGCTCTATCGAGCGGACCCTTCTGGCTTGCTCATGTGCCCTAGGCATGGGACAAAATTCCATGCCGACACACAGTTCTTGGCACCCTCGGTGGGACACCACAATCATCATGGTGGTTCACAACAACAACGACATCCTTATGGTACATTATGAAGATCTACCTGATGGAGATAAAGATGTCATCGGCAAAGCTATAGAAGAGTTTCAGAACAAGTGTTTGTTGTCCTACACCAAAACACGTGACAACACAATTGTTCAGAAATATCCACTACCAAGAGTTATATTTGCACAGGTAAACATATACAATTGAAGCTAAAGACAGGCATTTCTTTATGGAAATTATAAACAAATCTGTTCATGATGCCATATCAAGCCATAATGAAGCTTTTATGGACACATTCCACAACGCCATGAAAGAGGCGGTTCATGGGTTTCCGGTTGGTCAAGTTGGGATGACTTATTACAATATTGCACATCCGTTGACCTAAGGGACTAATTAAGTCGATACCAGCCATCAAGAAGTAGCACCAGCTGGTAATGATGATGTCTAGGCAGTTCAGGGTTCATCTGAACAAGCTCAAGGTAATACTACGAATCAGACGCAGTATAATCCTAGACCGTCGGTACAGCATGTGCAATAGCTAACGGGGCAAGGTCAGAACTAGGTGATTAATTTTGGCACATCGGGCCACATACCATCGTCGGCTCAAAAATAGCACCATCAGTTCAAAGGATCTGTAGAGATGTAGATCTTCATGTCTACAATTAGAGACTTCAAGCAGCAAACCAACAATAGACCCAACAGATAGAGATTCCATAAGGGTATCATTATGGCACAAACTATAACACCCTTCACATGATTTTGAATCCAGGGTATCAGGGCACACGGGATTTCAATCCACAGATGGGTCAGCAGGTGCCGAGAAATCCAAATTCACATGCTGACGAGCTGTTGCTAAAGGTGACCGAGATAATGAAGAATTAGTTCGGCCTGAAGCTAAAAGGGCTGACCTTTTCGTACAAACGCCCATACCTAGAATGATATGATTTGGTCGCTCTTCCTGCAAATTATAGGCTTCCAGAGTTTGCTAAGTTCACTGGCCAAGACAGTACAAGTACAATAGAGCATATCAGTTGATATCTTACACAATTGGGCAAGACATCAGTTGAGGAGGCTCATCGAGTCTGTTTCTTCTCCTTGTCCCTATTAGGGCTAGCCTTCACTTGGTTTTCATCATTGCCGGTCAACTCCATTACCAACTAGGCTGATCTCGAGAAGAAATTTCATACATATTTTTATACTGGGACTAGAGAAAAGAAGATTACCGATCTAACAACTATAAAGGCAGAAGGCAAATGAATCAGGCATTGAGTTTCTTCTGAGGTTCCAAGAGATTAGGAACTTATGCTTCTCATTAAACTTGACTGATGATCAACTAGCTGCTTTAGCCATTCAAGGAATGCAGCCAATGTGGAAAGAAAAACTGTTGGGACAAGAATTTGACAACTTGGGTTAATTGGCTCAACGAGTGGTAGTGCTCAATAGACAATTCCAGAGTATACACAAAGATACCCAATTTTAAAAGAGCACTATAGTGGCCGAAGCTTATAATCCATACTCAATCGATGATGGCTATGAAGATGAAGAAGAAGAGGTTGCTATGGCTAAATAGAATTAGGGCAAGAAAACAGTAATGGTGTCAAATCCTTGGAGAAGAGGAGTCGAGGCGAGCTAGGACTTTGATGTCACAAAATCAGACAAGCTCTTCGATTTCTTGCTTGAGAAGGGGCAGATCAAGTTGCCCGATAGTCATGTTATGTTGCCCCCTAGTCGGTTGAAGAATAAGAAGTTCTGTAAGTTCCATAACGCTATCTCTCATTCCACTAATGAATGTAGAATTTTTTGGCAGCATATACACAGGCTATTCAGCAAGGAAGGCTCAAATTTGATACGCCTCAAAAAATAAAAGTTGATGATAATCCTTTCCTAGGAGATCAAAACATGGTTGATGCTAAGCTGCTCAAAGGAAAGACTAAGGTCCTAACATCAACCAAATCAAGAGAAGCTAGAACAGTCGATCCCAAGATGGAAATATCGGTCGACAAATATAGGGAAATTAAAAGACGTTGCGATAAGCAAAAGAGCCGATATGAGCAGGGAGAAACATCAAAGGAAGGGGCGACAAAGCCGCGGGTTACATCTCAAATTCTGTTGAATAAATGGCAGTAGTAGAGGGAAAAGGATTATCAGCGTTGGTTGGAAAAGCAAGAATACCAGTGTCAATAGGAAAAAGAGAGGTATGAAAGGAAGCAAACCGAATTGCATTGGAATTGTCCTTTCTTCAGACATTGCTGGAACGAAGGTTTGAAGTTGCCTACCAAGAGTAACTGTCTAGAGTGCAGCAATCAATATTGGGAGTTTAGGCAATCTCAAGCCAACTGCCAGTCTATCCATGCTCAAGATGCATATCACCATAATAATATGGATCAATGCTTAAAAAAATAGAAGTATTCATAATCGGCTAGGAAAAAGAGTTGTCAATCAAGATTGGGTTGATTATGAAGAAGAACACAATGAGAGAAAATATGTTTAGCAGGAAGGCCAATGGTGTCCAAGAGGTTTAACAAGAAGCCAGAAGAGAAGGGTGCAATGCCTAAGGAATAAAGAGTTGGAACAGGCTTAGGCATCTGGTAAACCTCTAGTATGGCGTGCTAAGCAAATAGCCGATAGAAAGCAACCATCGGCTAATATTCAAATGGCTTTTCTATTACCATTAGAGTTCAGAGCTCCGGTAGATCAAGAAGTTTATTCGGATTTCGATGAATTGGAGTATGAGGATATGGTTGCCAAGTTAGCGGTTATACAGCAAGCAATATTTGATAAACTAGTCAAGCATCGGCACCTAAAGGCTTTATATGTAAAAGGTTTGGTTGATGGGAAGTCGATGAACAAGATGTTGGTGGACGGAGGTGCTTCTGTCAATCTCATGCCTTACACCACTTTTTGTAAGCTTGGCAAGGGACCAAAAGATTTGATTGAGACCGACATGATGCTTAAAGACTTTGGGGGTAATGCGTCTAAGACCCAAGGGGCAATGAATGTCAAACTGACAATCAGGAGTAAGACTTTGCTCACCATGTTCTTCGTCATCGATGGAAAAGGGTTGTACAGTTTTCTCTTGGTCATGATTGGATTCATGCGAACTATTGTGTACCATTGACCATGCATCAATGTCTGATTCAATGGCATGGAGATGATGTCGAGCTAGTTCATGCTGATGAATCTGTGAGCATCACAATAGCCAATCCAGTCTTTTGGGAACTAGGAGATTTTGAATGCTTTTCTAGCAAGTTATGGGAAGGAGGCTTCAATAGAATCAATGATGAAAGCCAATAGCCGATCGAAGTAGTTGGCTTTGAAGATTTATCTTAATGGATAATCCAATAGATGGTACAGATGGCAAACTGGGACATGGTTTCACATCGGCCGATGAATTAGAAGAAGTAGATATTGGTTCTGGAGATAGACCTAGGCCGACGTATGAAAGTGCCAAGTTGGACCCTGAGTATAAACAAGAGTTAGTTGATTTGTTAAAGGAATTTAAAGACTATTTTGCTTGGGAGTACTATGAGATGCCTGGTCTAGACCAGTCAATTGTCAAACATCGGTTGCTAATCAAACCTGGATATCGGCCATTTAAATAGGCTCCAAGGAGATTCAACCCGAACATGCTTGATGATATCAAAAAGGAGACTGAAAGGTTACTGAAGGTAAAGTTTATCCGACCGTACCAATATGCAGAGTGGATATCGAATGTTGTCCATGTATATAAGAAGAATGAAAATTAAGAGTTTGCATCGATTTTAGGGATCTGAACAAAGCCACACCCATGGATGGTTATCTAATGCCAATAGCTGATATGTTAGTAGATGCAGTAGCCGGGCACAAGGTTATTAGCTTCATGGATGACAATGCAGGATACAACCAAATTTTCATGGCTAAGGAAGACATAGCAAAGACTGCTTTCAGGTGCCCTGGTGTAATCAGTTTGCTCTAGTGGGTTGTGATGACCATTGGTCTGAAGAATGCCGGTGCAACTTATCAAAGGGCGATGAATTATATTTTTTATAAGTTGATCGACAAGATTGTTGAAATCTACATCGATGATGTGATGATAAAATCCAAAGGGTACAAAGAGCACCTAGCTGATTTGTGAGAGACTCTAGAATGCACAAGAAAACATGGTCTAAAGATGAATCCTAATAAGTGTGCTTTTGGAGTGTCAGCTAGACAATTCTTGGGATTTATGGTCCACGAGAGAGGAATCAAAGTTGGTCAAAAAAGTGTAAAAGCAATTGATGAGGTAGTTCCCCCGACTACTAAGATAGAGTTACAATCTCTGCTTGGTAAGATTAATTTCATCAGAAGATTCATTTGAAATTTGTCGAAAAAGATCCTACCATTTTCTCCCTTGTTGAAGTTGAAAAATGATCAAGAATTCAAGTGGGGTGACATACAACAAAAGGCATTTGAAGAGATAAAAGAATACATGAAGTGTCCACCTGTGTTGGTCCCTCCTCAGTAAGGTAAGCCTTTTAAGTTATACATATCGGCTGATGACAAGATAATTGGATCGGCCTTGATGCAAGAATTTGAAGGAAAAGAGCGAGTTGTTTTCTATCTGAGTAGAAGGCTCCTAGATCCAGAAACAAGATATTCTCCCACCAAAAAGTTATGCTTGTGCTTATATTTCTCTTGCACTAAGTTGCGACACTACTTATTATCAGCGGAACGTACGGTTGTTTCCAAGGCTGATGTGATCGAGCATATGTTATCAATGCCAATACTAAATGGGAGAGTGGGAAAGTGGATCCTTGTGTTATCGAAATTTGACTTGAAGTACGAATCGGCTAAAGCAGTCAAAAGACAAATAATGGCCGATTTTGTCACCCAACAATCATAAGCCAAACGTTGGTTATGTAGAGTTGATGCCTTGGACATTATTCTTTGATGGATCATCGTGCAAGCAAGGTGGTGGCATTGGTATTGTTATTATTTCGCCTCGGGGGGCAAGTTTTGAGTTCGCTCTTCCAACTGAACCAATGATTACCAACAACCAAGCAGAGTATGAAGCTATTCTTAACGGACTTCAACTTCTTCATGAAGTAAAGGATGAAGCAATTGAAGTATTTGGAGATTCATAGTTAATTATTAATCAGTTGATCGGCCTATATGAGTGCAAAGAAGATACTTTGAAAGGATACTATGATGAGTGCCAAAAGTTGCTCAAAGAATTTCTTTATGTCTCTTTCCAACATATTCCGAGAGCACAAAACCAAGAAGCTAATCGTCAGCTCAAAGTGCATCAGGATATCGAGTGTTTCGAGAAGTCTTGAGTAGTGAAACATTGAATGATGATTGGAGAGTCGAAATAGCCGACTACCTTAGAAATCCATCACAGAAAGTTACCAGAAAGCTAAGGTATAAATCGACTAAGTATGTTTTACTGAATGATCAGTTGTATTACAAAACAGTCGATGGAGTATTACTCAAATGCCTAAATCAAGAAGAAGCTAAGGTGTTGATGGGCGAGGTCCATGAAGGGATATGTGGAGCTCATCAATCAGCTTATAAGATGAAGTGGATTATTCACAGAACTAGATATTTCTAGCTAACAATATTGGAAGACTATTTTGAGTATTACAAAGGGTGCCATGATTGTCAATGTTTTGGTAGTATCCAAAAATCACCTGCATCGGCCATGAATCCAATAATCAAGCCATAGTCGTTTCAAGGTTGGAGAATTGATTTAATTGGGTAGATCTTTCCGACCTCAAGCAAAGGACATAAGTTCATATTGGAAGCAACATATTACTTTACTAAATGGGTTGAGGTAATTCCTTTGAAGATAGTAACCTCAAAGAACATGGTTGATTTTTGTCAAGAAGCACATTGTGTATCATTTTGGGATTCCTCAAACTAGGGACAATATTCACATAAGAGGAGTTCGAAGATTTTGCTGCCAGTATGGGAATCAAGCTACTAAATTCTTCTCCTTACTATGCTCAGGCTATTGGCCAGGCAGAGGCATCCAATCATATTATGATTAAGCTGATAAAAAAATTAAAGAACAGCCAAGGAAATGGCATTCAACGCTTAATGAGGCACTATGGGCATATAGGATGGCCTGTCATGGATCAATTAAAACGTCGCCTTATGAACTTGTGTATGGCCATACTGTAGTTCTTCCTTGAGAAGTTCAGATTGGATTGAGGCGTGTTACATTGGAAAATGATTTGTCAGCCAAAGTCTACAAGAATCTTATGATAGATAACTTAGAGGATTTGAGCTGCCTTCGGCTACGTGCTCTTGAAAATATCGAAGCCAATAAACTGAGGATTACAAAATATTACAATAAAAAGGTCAAGATTAAGCAATTTTCTGAAGGAGACTTGGTCTGGAAAGTGAAATTGCCGATTGGGTCGAAGGACAGTAAATTCAGCAAATGGTCACCTAACAAGGAAGGACCTTATCGGATCAAACGTTGTGCGCCTGGTAATGCTTATATTTTGGAAACACTAAAAGGAGAGGAAGAATTTGACCGAGCAATCAATGGGAAATATTTAAAGAAATATTACCCTAGTGTTTGGATTAATACTTAATATCCGATTTGTTCGGTCGTCAGCTCTAAAAGCCAATATTAGAAAGGTATCACCTCTACTACAAAAATAAACCCGAAGGGGTAAAACCCGGTACGATGTGTATCGCCTATAGAAGCAAAGCAAACATGGATGAAGTGATGCATACAATACGAAGTACGAAACGAAGGAAAATCACTTAAGATGAGGAAATTGTTTGCTAAATATCACCTATTACAAGCTATGGTCCAGAAAATACTTTGCTTACTATATCATTGGTCAGGGTGTTGAAGGCTACAGAGTTGGTAGTGCTAAAGAAGTCCTTGACCAAGCGCTCAAGATCCCCAGGGTGCGCTGCGTCTGGAAAACCATGGGGAAGAAGCCAAAGATTGTGGCTAGAGCGGGCTTGTGTAGCAGCCAGCGCCACGGTAGCACCATGATGAATGCCATGAAGAGCAACCTCCCTGACACGGTTCGGGATGTCATGCAAGCGAACCACTAGAATGGTGCCCCTGGCATTGACAAATCCCACCGCGTGATCCATAGCTAATCGAAGGCTTTATAACTGAGCAGTTAGATTTAAAAGATTTAAGGAAAGAATGATAAAAAATTTTGAAGGCAAAATTAAGAAGAAGATAGAGAAATTGTGGTAGACGTCTCACCTATGATTCTGGCTTCAGCCCAGGCCAAACTTTCCCCCATCGGGCAAGCCTCAGGGGTGATTGGCCTTGAATCATGGCCAAAGCTGATTCTACAAGGGAGAGGCAGTTGGCCAGATTCTGGTTAGTCCGATCAATGGAGGCTAGCAGATCGTCATTGTCGATCTGCCTCCTCAAAGAGTGGGAAAGCTGGCATCGAATTAGTGCTGAAGATGACCCCAAAGGCTGAGTAGAGTCGACCCTCTGCTCCGGAACGATGGGAGCACCCTAGGTTGCACCCTCTTGGTGATGAAGGCATTGGCACAATGATGTGGATCCATTGTGGGCCTCCTCAACAGACCTCTTGCTGTTCTCCATGATCTCAAACCTATAAAAAAGCAAGAACTATACTAAAGACGTAGAAGGTTTGAGACGAAGCGGATTGTTTTTCAATCCATAGCCATGACCCGTATATATAACCCGGGAAGGCGAGAAGATAGATTTTGCTGGGGGTGTGAAATTGAAATCAGATGTGGAAACAGATCGACACTCTAGAAATTCAATGGACAGATAACGAAGAGATAATAGATTCAGATTTATTGCTTCCCCAAATTACAAAATATCGTGGGATGGATACAAAGAATTTACATTGACCAGAGATTAACCCACCAAGGCTTCTTTGGATTGAAGGGAGTCTGGGTCCCCAAAAGGCCAAAGGTCATCGTGAACTGAGTCACATCAGCCCATTGATAAAATTATGCCAGGAGAAGGGGAAAGGCTACCCACCTAACAGATGCCTAGCTGATTTCTCAGTAACTGGAAAACTATGGGAAAGAAGCCTATGGCTTTCCCTGTGGGCATTTGGTGGAGCAAACAAGGGAAAGGTGTTGACATATTTTAGCCCTTGCAAACACTAGAACAGCTCTACGAGCATGGAGAGAAGACTTAGGTGATATCACAAGAATTCTTCTAACCACAGTGGTTGATCCTCTTGCTCGACAAGGTGCTAGAATGAGCAACACAATCACCCTATGTACAAGAATTCTTCTAACCGCTCACCCATGACTACAGACCTATCGGGGATATAGACATGATAATTTTGGAATAAAATTACTTTTATCCCAAAATTGGGGGGTATGTGTTTACACCAAAATTTGGAAGAAGACTTGCAGGGACTCAAAAGCCCCTAAGATCATGTCATCAAGGAATCAATTGCGTGTAGATCGGTATCAGCTGATTCGAATGCAACACTGGAATCAATTTTCTTCAGATAGCGCTGGCAGATCGACGTGGAGCTCATACCCAGTCTAGACTTGCGATGTGGTTAGTGCCACTAACACGCCATGATGAACGCTGTGGAGGGTGATCTCCTGAATGTTGCTCCCCCTATGGATAGATCTTGACCCCTTATGGATAGATCTTGACCCCTGTTGCAAGTTGCTCCCCCTATATAAACCAGCTCCTTCCTACCTCCATAGCCATTCCATCAAAGCCTTCTCTCTCCAACAACAGCAAAGCTCTCCTCCTCTCTAGTCCCCATGGCCAACAAGCAGATCATCCCCTATGGTTTCGATCTTAGTAAGAAGCCTGACATGCTTGCACTGAGCATAGTTCCTCTAGAAGTTACTCCCATTCGCTTAAGCCAGTCTTATTTCACCCAAGCCATCTGTTGTCCAGTGATCGCTCCACCACCACCATGTCCACTTCTTGAAGACAAGCCACGTCAACAAGAGCCTCGTCTAGACGTCTAGAAGCTGATCAAGGTGACAAAGGAGATCAACCTCCTTCCTCCAAAGGGACATATGGTGCTGACTGGAGTCAAGACCAATAAGTTTGGTGATGTTACATGTGCAAAACACAAGTCGGTCGCCCTTGTACTACCATTGATGGAGTCCGAGCTATACCGGAGCAAATCAAGGTTGTTCCTCCCAAGGAGAAGAAGAGGAAGGCACCACTAGCTATTTCGAAGAACGAAGAGAAGCATCCATGGATGACCATTGCTCTCTTAGAGAAGAAGATTGAAGATCTGAGTGATGTTATCTATACTTTAGAGTAGAGGATCGACGAAGAACATGTTTATCACAACAGCCTACAACACGATCTTAATGCTTTAAATCATTTTGTTGCTAAGATGAGGAAGTGAGAATTAGGTAGTTAATAATAAGGCACGAGTGGTTAGGTCAAGTGTTTAAAGTTAGTATGTTTAGGTTACTCATTTAGCTCAGATTGTTAGAGTGATTAAAGTTTGTGTTTAGGTTGGTGTGTAATAAAGTGCCTTATAATATAAATGGAGTCGTATTATTATTACCTGCTCTCTATTTCTTTTGGATATGTGTTTTGTCTCCACATGTTGTGCATAAAGGTATATAGGGAAACAAGTCAACAAGACATAATTTGATCACAAAAATCACAAAATTTAGAAAGCAATGGACCAAAAACCATGCTCCCCAAAGTTAGACCAAAACGGGCCCGAGAGTGGGCCGCCCGGCCTCCTACATGGGTTGGCCAGCCCAGCACTATGCCACCTCACCAAGCGCTTCATCCATAGTCAGGTTTGAGCCCAATACACTCTATTTTCACATGTTTCGCTTTCTGTTTTGAATCGAATCGAAAATCCTTTGATAAAACAACTTTAAAACCCAAGAAAAAGATTGTTTCAGTCATGACTTAAGGATAGACTCACATAATAGTTTTCTTAGAAGTCTTGCTACTGTTGGGAACTTATTATTAGGGACCCCATATTACTTAAGTTGTTGTGGAATGAGATATAGTAGAATAATGAGAACTTGATTCTTGATGTCTTTTTATTGGAGAATTTTATTTCAAAAAGTAAAATAAATAGCTACACCTCTCCTTTGTGGTAAGCAATATCCCAACAGAGTGAAATATAGACTAGAGAAACCTTCTAAATATACTACGTGTCACTGTGTTGAGTTTGGTCAAACCTTGTGACCCTTGTTGAGAAACTTATCATGCTCTCAAGATCAAGATCACATACACTCCACATATACCTGCTACTCCTACACTGGGGGTACGCAACAACATGTTTTCCATCCACCCAAAAATGTTCTACTCCTACATTGGGAATAGACACAAAAATATGTTTGTTAGGATAAATCTCCAAGTTCTTGTGAATGTCTCTCTTGAAAAGTTTCAATTGCAGAAAAGAGGCATGGGATATACAAAAGTTATTCATGAAAAGAAAAAGAAAAAGTATTGGAAACAAATGGACAAGTGTCTAAAATATCTTAAACAATGGGTACTCAGATGCCCGCCTGAGAGAAAAAAAGATGAATAAGATAGCCCATGACTTCTTGCAAAAGTTTTCTAAGTTTCAAACAAGAGAGATTTGTTTCAAGGAGCATAGTAGAATTATGATAGCTACCATATACATATCCATGCAATGCACTTCTTGATCTAAGAGTATGACATTTTTCTCCTTGGATCCTTGTTTTAACTTTACAATATATGCAATGCGAGTATGTTTCCATATTCATCCCTACCTGAGCTCCACATAAGCTTTTAGAAATAGGTAAAAAGAAGGCAAAGTCATCAATGCCTTGGTGAGGATCCAAAAATACCATATATACAGAGTGATATGAGAGTACTTCAAAAGGAGAAGGTAAGCTATGTTTTGTTTTCAAAAATCTTAAAATGTTTCTCCAATTGACTTGACTGAAGAAAGATGGTGATCTATTTCAAGCTGTTCCATTCTTCAACCGCCCAAAGTTTCATGGTAGACACTTTGAATCCTGCAAAGCACTGTATGACTAGGGACAGTTTTATGTTGATGTCTTGTCCTAAGGTTATGTCTTGAGCAATTCATCCTTTTATTGAGGACGAGTAAAAGCCTAAGTGTGGGGGAGTTTGTTAACGGTGGTTAACATTCATAATAAACCATCAATCTACCTTGCATAAATGGCTAAAATGGATCACCAATAGACTTAGGGGTTTAAAATGACAAATTCCATGAGTTTTGGTGAATTTGTGCTTCTAGCAGGATTTAATCAGAAAACCACCAAGGAGGACCTATTCATCAAAGGAAATTACATGAATTCCACCACGTAAACCAGCGTGGGAAGACTCTAGAAGACTCCTAGGAGGCTCTTCACCAAAGCGAAGCTCATGCCCTAGACATGTGGGGCTGGCTAGCCCCACCTATAGGTCGGTTAGCCTATGGGCCCCCCTGCTAGCCTCTCCAGTTGCTATGTTGGTTCTCCACCGCCTTAAGGATTGCATCTTCGTCGTTTATTCAAGTTGGTTTGATTCGAGGGCTTAGGATTCATGCTCTGGCCTATATATACCTGCCTGCACCCCTAGGGCAATCCATGCATTTGATCCTGAGAACTTGAGGGCTAAAAACCCTAATCCATATCTCCACCAGGATCAGAGCTAGCAATGAAGAGAAGATTAGTCCTCAATAGGATCTAGTCTTGTATTAGAGATAGAGAGATAGAGTGAGAGGGAAGAGTTTCAGAGGAGTCCCATCCTATCGATGCTCTCTCTATGGCTTGTACCCTGGCGGAATCAAGTTCTTCTTGAGCTTGCTTCTAAGACTTCGCTAGTAATCGACTTCTAATTCAAGTAAGCATCTTGTTCATATTGTTCTTTAGGTTTGCGACTCTCTTTTGAGTACTTTAATCCTTATAGCTCCTAGGTTAAAGTAGTATTCGTAGTGTAAGCGTGGTGTTTAGACTCGGCTACTCATGGATGTACCCTACTTTGTGGATCGGTGGTAGCTCGTATGGGTGACTCTTATAGCCTCATTGAATCCTTTGTAGGCCACCTCCCGTTAGTAGGCCTAGCAGGACCTTATTACTATAGGAAACATACTTTGCCTATGTTTTCTCTAGTAATATCCCCAGAACTGAATAATAGAAGACAAAGCTTACCGAAGTTAGAACTAGAAGACCTCTATGATCTCCTCTACGCTCCTATTATCTAGCCTTGATTGTGAAGCTAGGTTTAGTTAGATTTGGTTATTCTCATACACATTTCCTTGAGTTCGATATAAACTGGGTACTCCCGGTGAAGTGCTGCATCGGTATAATATCCATGTGCTTTGTGGATTATTCTATGTGCATTAATTTATACCAATAGAAGGCTTTCAAGATCGGGTTTCATAGTGGCCTACTAGTGGTCATTCGTCTTGGATGTTAGAGGAAGTTCCATGAAGAGATGGGAAAGAACAATACCATCTTTGGTGGCCTGGGTCACCGATGACACAGCGGCTAGGCTCATTGATGGTCGGCATGCAGGAGACTTCCAGGTCATAATATCTGTGGGAAATCCTGGAGGGCGAAGGATGCCTTTGAAAGGTCCTTGATTGGTTTTGGTAATTGAGTGACAACCTAGGTGGACTAATTGTGTTTATGTGAGATACACAGGTGATTAGTCCACAGGTACATGTATGTGAGCAACATATGCCATGAAGGTGAAAATGGCTTGGAAATGTTGCAAAGCTCACACATGTGATGATGAAGGAGCTTAAATGCACATGAGACATGACATTGAGTCATGTGATCAAGGTGGAGAAGATCAAGACAAGACTTGGCTTAATGGACCGGTTGCAAGCGTGAAGGGCCAAGTCGAAGGCTTTGGAGTGATGGACCGCGTGGCGGTGAAGCTTGAGCAAGACTTGGTGCCGATGGATGATGGCAATGGTGAAGAGCAAGTAGAGTCAAGATCGATGAACCAATATGATCATGTGATGATATGAAGTGGATCATATCATTGTTGATCGTGTTGGTGCATGTGTTGCATCGACATTGAAGGAGATGGAATGGAATGCGCAAGGCAAAGGTATAACCTAGGGCATTTCATTTCACTGGTCATAGGTGTGTAGAGAAGTTTATGACCGGATTTAGGATAGATGGCTATACTATCAAGAGGGGCAAACTTGTTTGCATATCGGTCATCTAGTGCCACTTGAGTGATCTAACTTTGCATTGTCGCTAGGATCGAATGGCGTGGCAAGTTGAGTGGCTAACATCCTTTGGGAAATGATTGTGAAAATGCTAACACACATACACATGGTGGTATACACTTGGTAGTGTTGGCACATTTACAAAGGAGGTGGTGTTTGCAGGGTTGAGATGGATTCGGCGCTTTCGGGAAAATGGAATGCCTATTTTCTATTGCGCCGGATGCAAGTTCTTGTGGTTAGCTCATTGGAGCAAGGGTGAAGAAGTTAGAAGTGAAAACGAGTTGGTCGCGAAGATGTTGGCGTCGATCAACTGACCGGACGCTGGGTCTGGATGCACCGGACGCTGGCAGGCTGCGTTCGGTCAGGCTGATGTACGGTGACGCAGAAGCTGGAGTGTGACAGGACGCTGGCTACGTCCGATCAAGTGTGACCGGACGCGTCTGGTCGAGGTCGGTACCTTACTAGAAACGACCGGACGCTGGAGGTTCTGCATCCGGTCAGTTGAAAGCTGCTGCGTCCGGTCAAGTCAAGTGACCATTGGAACTGGGACACGTGGCCGTCTGCGGGCGACCGGACACTAAGGTCCAGCGTCCGGTCAACATGACCGGAGCGTCCGATCGGCCCGACCGTTGCCCAGTGAAGGGGTAACGGCTAGTTTAGCCCTTGTGGCTATAAATAGAAGTGGCCTTTGGCCATGGCCGGTGTGGAGCACCTCAAGGGACTTAGTGTCCATGCTTGCATGCTTGTGAATGCTTGGGAGCCCTCCATCACACATATACTTGATAGTGATCATTCGATTGTGTGAGTGAGCGATTCTAGTGCGATTGCATTGTGAGGTTGCATTGAGTGGCACTAGGTGATCGAGTTGCAAGCCAGTGGTGCTTGTTACTCTTGGAGGTTGCCACCTCCTAGATGGCTTGGTGGTGGTCTCCGTCGAAGCGCGCAAGAAGCTTGTGCGGCGCTCCGGAGAAGTGCTTGTGAGGGGCACTTGTGCTCACCCCATGGGAGTCACGAAGAGCAACTTTAGTAAAGCGTGTCATTGAGCTACCCTCACTCAAGGGGTAGGTTCTTGCGGCACCCGACATGCGGGCTTAGCGGGTGATGCTAATTAGCCGCCGAACCACCAAGTGAGCTGTCGACACAACGGGGACTAGCGTGTTGGCAAACACGTGAACCTAGGGAGAAAAATCATCGTGTCAACCTTGTTCTTCCCGTTGGTTTGCATCCCCATTACACAAGCTTGCCATTACTTTTATACATATTAAGCTTGTGTAGTTGCTCTTGTAATTAGATAGCTTATGTAGCTTGCTAATTACCTTCTTGCTTGTGTAGCATAGAAGTAGCTCCCTTGGGTGGCTAATTTGGTTTTAGTAACCTTGTTAGTCACATTGCTTAGTTTGTGTAGCTAAGTATTTGTGCTCTCTAATTAGGCATTGGTTGCCTTGTTATTGAGCATTGCTAGTGAGCATCGTTAGCTTTGTGCTTTTGCTTACTAGCATGTGTAGGAGCTTCCTTGTTGCTTAAAGTACTAGTGGCATAGGTTTATGTAACCTTGCTCCTAGAATTGTTTAGGAGAGCTCTAACTAGCCCGGCACCTTTGTTGCATAATTGTTATCTTTGTAAGGTGCTAGTGAACATATATAGTGGGGTATAGTCTTGGCTAGACCGATAGTTTTAATTCCGCACTTGTATCGGTTAGCCAACGCGATTAAGTTTTAGAAAAGACTATTCACCCCCCCCCTCTAGTCCGCTATCTCGACCCTTCAGCCTTGCTATTGCTGGGAAACCTTTTGAGCCCATAGATCATGACCTAGGATCTCTCGATGCCATGCCATGCGTTCCTCCCTAATGATCAAGAAGACGGTGTAGGCAAGGCTCCTCGTAGGGCTCCTCATCCTCTTGGATGTTAGAGGGAGTTCCACGAGGTGGTTCTTCCCAAGGCTTCTTCCAGGCGTTGTCCATGCTCATGGTGAAGATCTAATGGCATGGTGAAGGTTTAGTTACGCCTTCATCCAGCTTCTACGCTTCACGAGAGGTCCATCACTAAGTGCGGGGATAAACCTACGCTCATCGCAGAAATTTGGCTTATGCTGATGCTTATATTGATTTGTTGTATGAGAAAAATATTGTTCGTTCGCTGAAAAGTACTATTGAAGTAGTGCTGAAGAATAGGGCCAAGGTTTTTGTCATCATAACTGTAGTTGCTGATAGATCCTTGTTATTGTACGCCTGGTGAATGAAAAGTGTAACAGAGTTAATCGAAAATGAATGTCTTTTATTGATTTTGAATGTTGTTACCTCACTGAGATGCTGGTGGAGTATTGCTTTGTTATCACGTCCATTGTTATTGTAAAGATCAGTACCTTTATTATGCAACATTAGCTGACAAACTTTGTCATGTTAGCGTCCATTGTTATTGTAAAATGTGTGTTGTGTGTTTAGTAAGCTATTAAGGCCCAACTGAATTAGTATCAATGTTGTACAATTCTATCACTGTCGGATATAAAGTATCACCACCGCTAGGTGCTATGGTCTCATCTTCTTTAAGACCCAATCACAACCGTCGTTTGCCTTCACCGTCGATATCTTCAAAATTTGCAAGCCACACGTTTTTAGAAATTTTGGTTGACATTTCTGTTGTCACAAGTCCTACTTTGTATAGTAGTTAGCTTACAAAGACCGCTACCCACCCAGCCACCCTGTCCATCTCCTCCTCAAGTGTTGTTATTCCTTACCTACTCATCGGCGTGCAAGCCACCACTTACCACCGACAAGCTAGTGCTCCACGCCAGTATGCCTCTCCGACACACCCACAAATATCCACCGGTGACCAGGCTAGTACTCATCACTATCAGTGGCCACTCGAGCTCACTATTGCAAGATCCAAAGGCAAGGGTAATGCCTTCTCGCACTTCCCTTATCCATGTTTCTTATCTTTTTATTCCCCTCTTATCATATCTGAGTACGAATCAAGCTTCCATTTGATCATTATAGAGCTCACGAGCACATCCCCGTAGGTGCTCATACTCTAATTTAGGCGACAGCGCAGCCACTTCCATCGTCAGCCTAGCTCCACCACATCCTAGTCAAGATGTAGGAGGAGGCCACCAACAAGAGGAACGAAGTAGACATCCTCACAGACGAAGTCTTAGTCCTTATCCTCCGCCACCTCACTACTCACACCTTGTGCAGCTACAAGTGTGTGTGTCGCTCCTGGTACCGCCCATCTCTGAATTCGAGTACCATAAGGAGCTGCCCCATTTTGTTGTCGGATTCATGTATGGCAACTGGAAAAGCAAACGCCGATTCGCCAACTTCACCGATGAATACCCCTCCTTTTCCTTCTTGCCCTTCCCCATTTAGGATTTAGTCATCTCAGATTGCTGCAGAAGCCTCTTTCTCTGCTGGTGCATTAGGCTTCGCTATGTTGTCTGCAATCCGGTGACTAGCAAATTAGTGGTACTGCCGCATAGCAACCTTTGTTATGGTTCAGCTCGCTTAGGGTTCGATCCCACAATATCCTTGCACTTCAATGTGGTAGAACTATGGGTAAGGTCGCCTGGGGTGTTAGTTGTCAGCATTTACTCATCCAAAACTGGAGCATGGATGTGTAAAGCATCTGAATGGGAAGAGGATTGTTGGTATTTATGAACGCACACAGATAAATCGGCAAGCGCACGGATACCGCTCTAGCTTTCACCTAGAAGTATTCCAAGTATCATATACATAGGGAAACGTCTGAGATTAACTACGTCTAACTTAACCTAGAGTAGCAATAAGACTTAAGATTACAAGAGTATAAAGGAGATTACTAAGGTCTTCTAGTTCTAACTTTGGTGAGCTATGTCTTCTATTATTCAAGTCTGGGGATATTACTAAAGAAAACACATGCAGAGTATATTTCCTATAGTAATTAGATCCTACTAGGCCTACAAATAGGAGGTGGGCTATAGAGGATTCAATGAGGCTATAAGAGTCACCCTCGCGAGCTACCACCTATGATAGAACCGCCCAATTTATACAAGATCAAGTATGGTTGTCCCCGCTAACATGTTGACACACGCATACTTTTACTTATATAAACCCTGGTAGTCCACCAAGTGTCATGAAGGACCTCGGTAAATCAACATCACAACCAAGATCATATGATTAAGCAAATACACATCACATACGCAGAGTTGCAGCGGAAATAATATTACAAATGGGTTCACAAATAATAGTACAAGTTTGGGTTTCAAAACCGATTAGTGAAAACAACATAGCTTTCAAATGATTACATTAATATAAGTTCTAAATACATTGCTAGCATAAGTGACATCCTCTAACAAAAGCATATAGATGAGAAATAAATATAGAGTCACCGAGCCAACCGGCGGTTAGCCACCATCTTCAGCAGGCCGAGAACTTCACCTACAACATGGTGGGATAAACCCTGAGTACTCGAATGTACTCAGCTAGACTTACCTGTCATAAACCAAAAATAAAGTGACACCAAGGAGTCTGCAAGACTTTATAGGTGGAGCTAGATTGACAAAATTTTGCATAAAAGCCACTAGTTGAGCTATACATTTTACAATTCGGTAACCAAGTTAATTATAGCTATCCATCTCTAGATTAGCAACTAACATGTACCAAACATGTGGAATATCATTTAGTAATGGGCAATGGTGACCATAGCCGTTGTAGTAATGTGAATATCATCATCATAACCATCAAGTTTCCATTAAGTTACTCTATGTCACCGCTGCTCAGTCAAGTTCTCACTATCCAGAAGAGACGGCGATTCGAATCGATTCCTACCCAGCTGGGGAATTATTCCTAACACAAACCCAATCAACCTGACCAGTGGTTGCCTTGGGTCACCTTTGTTATAGCTTAGGAACAAATTCACGGGTCCGAGCAGCGCCACACTCTTAGGGAATCCACTCTACTTGGAGGTCAATCTCTCCTTTGGACTTACGCCAATGTCTCCCCTCACATCCGTACTACCGCCAGAGTGCGCACTTTCACTTCCTGGCTTCCGGCCTGAGTTGAGCTACTCGGCTTCACGGTCGAAACGAGTTATCCAGCCAACTAAGTGATAGGCATGCGTTCAACATGACATGAGGACGTACAACGAATCGGTCCTTAACTGACATAGATGGGGATAGATCCACACCCAATACCTCCTTGTCTTGTTGCTTCTCTATCGATATCCCGCCCGGTCTCCATTCATTATTAACACATGGTTATTTTCATGATAGCAAATATAGCCAACCAGTGCTTTGGTATCCACCTATATCTCGCATATGACAGGAAATCACCTGACTTCTACCGGTCTAAGCGTTGCTAAGCATACATTCGATCCTGGACCTACATAGGGTTCAAGGTATATTTCTAGACAAGGTAGTTCTATGCATCAAGTGGTTCCAATCAACTCTTATAACCTAATGCATCAAACATAAAGAACTCAAGTGATATTTATAAAAACGTAGGAGGCTTAGAATGCTCTAGGGCTTGCCTGGGATCCAACACTAGGTTAGTGTTTGTTAGACGATACTCGCTTGGTGAGTATCTCCCATCTCGGCACTTGCTTAGTCCTTCCATCTTTGAGATAGGTTCACCATACACCATCTTCGGGTTTGGCTCCAACATCATGTCCTTCACGTGGTTCATCTAGCGTACCTAGATGAGATGCAATATGCAAGTGCATGAATATGAAGAATGGTAATATGAGATGCATCACATAATAGCATTCAAGGCAAACATAAGATCATGCAAGACATAGGCACCTATAGTTATTTAACTAAACATCACACAACCTATTATAAAGGGATAGCAAGCATATTAGGCATGGCACACAAGTGAACTTAAGTTCAGATATTGCACCCATGCATTGATCAAGAACTAACCAACATGTTTAGCCAAAACAAGAGCAAGCTAAAGCAATCACCTAGCACATGTATAGAAATCTGGATAGTAGCACAACAGTCATTTATTTTAACCATAACTAGAGATCCAGACATCCAAAGAAGGTGATCCTAGACTTTCTAGAAAGCTAATGCAATTGTCTACAACATTGTTATTATCACCAAAATCTTATTCCAAAGCTAACTAGGTCAAACATGCCAATGTTTCAGATCTGCACAGAACTAGGACAGAAAAGTCATAGTAAATTCAAAAATGTATAACTAGAGTTATAGACATCAAACAATCATGAAACTTAACTTTCTAGAAAGCTTATTAAATTATCTAAAACATGTTTATTATCCTCATAAGGTGATTCCACAATTAACAAGGTCAATCAAGCACAATTGAGCACCTCTGTCCAGACTTAGACAGATTCTGCCATGCAACTTCATAAGCTTACAATGGAGCTCTACAATACCAAAATGGGTGATCTAAGATAATTTGGAAAGATTAAGAAAAGCACTATAACTCTTATATTATCACTAAGACATGATTTCATTCTTAACTAGGTCAAACAATGAATTGCACAAGCAAAACTCCTAAACTATCAGGCCTATGGTCATGCAATTTGAACACAAGCAAGATTATAAAATTATCTACAACTTTGGTATTCACTACAACCACACAAAATATCATTTACACCTTGAAAATAATTGCACAAGCAAAACTGAACATGTAGCCCAAACAATAGTGGTACAATTATAGATAGAAAACTGATCAGAACTTTAGAGAAGCATAACTGGAGTTCTAGACCTCCAAAAAATATGAATCATAACTTTTTGAGAATCTTATGAACTTACCTACAACTTTCTTATTCTCATCTTAAGATAATTCTACAGTTAACAAGGTCAATTAATCCAATAAATGCATCTCTGTCCAAAACATGGACAGAATCTGATATGTAACTTTAAACAGCTATAACTTGAGTTACACATGTCCAAAAATGTGGTTCTAGACTTTTTAGAAATCTTAGCAAATTCTAAACAACTTTGTTATAAACACCTAGAGCTAATTATACTATTAAAACGCCCCACAGTACCAACAAGGCAACCCTGTCTGGGTTTGGATAGAAACAGCCATAGAAATTTAAGCAACTATAAATAAAGATCTACTTAACCAAAAATTATGCCTTTTATCTTTTTTGAAAAATATTAAGAAAAGTACTAAAACTCATTTATTGTCATCAAGGCATGATTCATAACTTAACTGAGCCAAATAATACAAACATGAAGGCCTATTCAGAATAGGAGCAAAGCAACACAGGACATTTGTTATTTTTAGATCTCTTAAACTATCAAGCCTAAACTCCTCTAAGTTTTACCACAGCATACAAATATCATCATTCACCTACCATAAACATTTCACATTTATTTGAGCAAAACAACTGTAGTTATGAAAAATACAAGATATAACTAGTATTAAAAACCTAACTGCATAAATTAATTTTTACAGCAAAAACTTTAAACTAAAACATGGCACATTATAGATCTACTGCATAGATAATATCACAAAGATTCCAAAAAGTCCTCATTTACTATTTTACAATTTGTTTACAATTTACTATGATTTATTGAAATTTTAGCCGATTAAAGGAAAAAGAAAAGGAGAAAACCACTTTTGAATCGGGAACCCTGGTGATCTCAGAAACCAACTAAGCCCATATATATATAAATATATGTGTCTAGCATTTATGCAAAGTGAACACATGAAAGAGCTTCTATTTATGATTCACCCCCTCTTCTTCAACCTCACGACGCAGGACGCAGCCGAGAAGGGCAGAGGCGTCGGGTCAGCCAGCATAGGGGGCATCAGCCGGCGGCGGTGGCTAGCCAGGGCAGGGCCAGCCTAGCCACACCCATGCATGGCCCTCGCCCGGCCATTGCCAGTCTCGGCCTGACCACGGCCGCTGGCTGTGGTCTGAAGGCAGCGGCGGCTGTTGGCTGGCTCCGGCGACTGCGATGCCCGGGGAAGCGGGTGGAGGGCGCAGCATGGCCGACGGTGGTGACTAGAGCGACGTTGCCATGCACTACAGGGGAGGAGGAGATGGAGAGTAGCTCCAACAGTAGCGGCATCTCGCCAAGCTTGGCCATGGCGCTGGCAGGGAGCGAGGCAAAGAAGAGAGGGAGAGGGAGAATGCAGTGGGCAGGGGGCAGGCTCGGGCTCGGCCTCTCCAAAACGATGAGCGAGGGCGAGGTGGCGCACAGCGGCGCTTGGCTCCTGCACACGGTCAGCATGAAGGCCACGCAACACAGATTCAAAATTTCTAATTCTACCCCAAAAGTGCGACTGAACATCAATCTTTCTCCCTTCGTAACTCCTAATCCGTTAAGTTTTGGCATGAGATGTAGTAACAAATGTTGTAGAGCTATATGAGGACTACAACTTTGCTTAAAGGTTTTTGGTCTAACTCGGATTATATTGGAAGATAGAGAGCTGCAAAGTAGGGCTCATGAAACTGAAAGTTCAGTTTTCAGTTACTCAGACTTGGCAAATTTTTGAGCTCCCAAAATAGCCACGGATTCCAACTTGAGGGCTCGGTTTGACTTGCTTACAAGCTGATCTAGCTCTTGGTCTAAAACCAAAGTTTGTTCTACATAAGATGAACTACAACTTTTATTTAGGTTCTACTACCATAAAAACACTCTAAGCCACTGTTCAAACCAAGTCAAAGTAGCATCACGATAAAGCTTAAATTATCCTTTTTGATCTATTGAAGCATTTTCTGGCCACTTGCTCAACATGAACCCTTCATAACTTTTGTTCATGAGTGTAAGTAGAGTTGTTTGAGCCAGGTTACAAGGTTAGATTGATGACCTATAATTCCATTCACTTAATAAAGCAATCTAAGAAAGATTATAACTTATCATTTCATGTGACTTCTTGATTCCGAACTTCATGAAACTTTTCCACTGGTCAAGATGGTTGCATGTTGAAGTAATGTACAAGAAATAAGCATGTTTAACATTACTCTTGCATAATCTTAACAAGGGTACACATGTAAGTAAAGGTGTGTTGTCCAAGTTTAAGTTGGAGCTCACACTTGTAGATTTGATCTTAACACCTTCATCACCACTTCACATGTCATGTTTGAGCTCAAACCCATTGCTTAACTGGTGACAAACACCTGGGGTGTTATAGCACCGATCTAGAATGTAGGGTTCATCTACGAGTAACTGAGTCTAAGCACCATACTTACACTACGAATACTACTTTAACCCAGGAATGACAAGGATTAAAGTACTAAAAAAGAGTCACAGACCTGAAGAACAATATAAACATGTTACTTACTTGAATTAGAAGTTGATTACCAGAGAAATCTCAGAAGCAAGCTCATAAAGAACTTGATTCCGCTAGGGTACAAGCTATAGAGAGTGCACCGATAGGCCGGTACTACCTCCAAACTCTTCCCTCACACTCTATCTCTCTATTTCTAATACAAGACTAGATCCTATGAAGGACTAATCTTCTCTTGATAGCTGGATCTGATCCTGATGAGGCAGATATGAATTAGGGTTTCAGGATGGCTCTCCTGGAAGGGGGTACAGGGTTGTATATATAGGGGGTAGCATCAATTCTGGACCCTCAGATCAAACCGACTTAAAAGGATGGCATAGATGCAATCTAGGAGATGGTAGAGAATCGACATTCCAAGGAGAGCATGATAGGTGGGACCACTGGGCCAACCGGCCTGTAGGTGGGGCTGGCTAGACCCACGTGCCAGGGTCTTGTGCTCTTCTTCCGTGGTTTGCCTTCTGGAATCTTCTTGAGTTGTTTTCGTCACGAAAAAAATGATTTACTTTGACGTATAGGTCCACCTTGATGGTTTTATGATTAAATCCTCCTACAAACATAGATTCACCAAAAGTCTTGGAATTTTTTAGCTTAAACCTCTAGACCAATGTTTAGTGATGGAATTACGTATATATGCATGTTATATTGATGATTTATAATTGATCTTAACGACCATAAACAATTCTCCCAAGCTTAACCTTTGCTCGTCCCTAAGCAAAACTAAACTCATCAACGGATCAGGAGTTGCTACAATATTTTCACACCTCAAAAGTACGCATCCGTTCAAACAAAAATTCTCCTCTGGATCAGAATAAACTGATCTGACTTTCAAACTTACCCATATTATCTTCAACCATGGGGCTTCTTAGCCTTCACTTGGGTCTTGAGCAATTGAAAGACAAAACGATCGAGTCAAGCACTATGTCTCAAGTTCTTTGCTCCACCATTGTTTTGGAGTTTTTATAAGTTTTCAAAATAAAACTCAGAGATTCCATTGTATGACACTCTCAAATCTCTCAATATATGTGGTATTTATGGATCCTCACCAAGGCAATAAAGATGTTATACTTTTTTCTCTTCCTACCACTAAGGCTTATGTGGAGTTCATAGGTAGGGAGAAATCTAGGGCATACTTGCAATGCATATATTGTAAAGTCAAACAATGGATCCAAAGAGAGTTAAGTCATACAGTCAAATCAAGATATGCATGTGTGTGGATGTATGGTGGATATATATAGTGGCTAACCTAATTCTACTTTGCTCCTTGAAAACTTATCTCTCTTTTGAAACTTGGAAACATTTGTGTCCATTTTTTTCTTCTTTTTTTATGAATAACTTTTGCATAGCCCCATGTCTCTTTTCTATAATAAAACTTTAGAGAGATAGCAACAAGAACTTGGAGCATTTATTTTGAGTGGAAACCTAACAAGCATGTTTTTGTGTTCACCACAGTGTAGGAGTAGAATATTTTTGGGTGGATCTAAATGAAAAACATGTTTTTGCGCCTACCCCCAGTGTAGGAGTAGTGCATATGTGGGTGGTGTGTATGTGATATTGATTTTAAGAGCATGACAAATCTCTCATAAGGGTCAACAAAGCTTGACAAAACTCAATACAATGCAAGCAACATATATATGGAAGTTTTTCTAGCCTAAATAACATGTATGGCTCTAGTGGGAATTCAAGATTTGTCATACAGGAACTCTTCATGTTGCATTTTCGTGTTTTTCAAAAGATAAATCTCTAGAACTCTAGTGTTACTTGGAACAAGATAAATAGCAGCTCAGACCTTCTCATATCAAACCCATCAATTACCTAGACTTAGATCAAGCATATGCTACCCATGAGTTTCAAGTTCAGAGTATATCCTTATATCAAAACAATTTTATCCAAAACACGGGAGAATTCAAGGCTAAAAACTAGGTACTTAAAAAGAATTACAACAGAGCAACTATTCATCATTTCCATTTAAGAGATTATTCTGAGTCCTCTTTATTTTATTCAGCTCTTAAAAACATATTAAAACAAACTAAACACACCTTTTTATTTTATTTTAAATTTTACTAGATCACACATTATTACTATAAATGACTAATGCAAAGATAATAATTAAAACAAAACCAAATAAAACAAAGGGCAAAGAAATACTTACCTAGATACATAGGAGTGCTTCTCCCCCAAGCTAGCTCTTTCGGTGAGGGTTCAATGTTTTATGTTTTTCGAATCGGACTTCTTCTTGTGAAGTTCATTGATCAAGTACCTCAGTTTGCTCTGAAGACGAGGATTCTTGTGATGACGCCTCTAATGGTGATGTCACCTTCTTCCACCAAACCCGTCTTGATTTTAAGTTTTGATTTTGGTTTGACAGGTTCAGAACCTTCACTTGTAGAAATAAGGAGAATCGATTGACTCCCCCACACTTTACTTGAAATGTGTCCTGCTCATAAAGACAAGGTAGAGATCAAGTGCATGGGCTCTGTTGGTGGGAAAACACCAATAGAACCAAAATTTTATTTATTCTTCTCTATCTTTAGGCACATTGAACAAGATGAAGTTGACGTTATGTGCTTTATTCAATTATAACATCTGTGGTAGGATCAGAAGATTGAGCATGAATGTAGCATTTAAATATATTTGGCCAAAATGGTTGAATTGCTTAACCCATGGAAGGATTGTTCAACTTTTCATAATGCATCAAACTTTACAAGATTATGACTATCATCTTCCAGAGATAGGATGTGCACTTTTAGCTTATTTGGTTAAGACTGTGAGACCAAGAAAGTGGTGCTAGAAACAAGATTAAAGAACTAAATATGTTGAGTTAATTAGGTTGGATTAAGCAAGTTATAACTCAAACATGTTTGTTTCTTATTTATGTGCATACCAGAATCAAGGAAACGCTTTTTAAATAATGACCATTTACCTTTGGATGTTACCTTTGTCATTGGAGCATGATGACACCATACGACGAAGGGTAGATGACTCGTGATGGTCCTTCCCTTTTGCTTGAAATTTTCCTTATTTGGCTAGCCTCACATCTTGAGCTGTTCATGAGCTTCTTGTCTCCTAGATTGCACCCTTTCTTTCTCATCATTTTATTATGCCTTCTTTTTCTCTTTGATCTCTGACATTTTGTTGGACCTGTTGGTTTGTTTGTCCACTTCCTATGAGTGAGTGCTTTTATTACAGATCATGTTTTATGACACTCATCTTCTTCCTATTTGTCCCATGGAGTTCTTCCATCCATGTTGAACAAGTTGTGTCTTCTTCGAGCAAAGTCATTGGAGTTCCTCACGTGCCTTGCTTCATCTCTGATTTGAATTCATCTCGTGACTTACCCAAATTGAATTGAGAGTTTCCTACATGGGTTAGTCTAACAAAATATGCAGTATCTACTAAAGTATACTATCGACTCAAAAATCAACCTAGACACCACATCTAATTTGATTTAGGAAGGCATTTTAACCTAAGCACCATGTTTAATTTAAAAGCCTTTGGAAGTAAAATCAGCACCCCTAAACTAAGCACCATGCTTAATTTAAAAGATGTATAAAAATACTTCAAAACCTAAGCATATACTATAGCAAACAAAGGTAGTATGAAAGCATTATAAAGATTTACTCAAATAGAGATGAAAGAGCATGATTGTTAGTTAGCAAATTGAGCATGGTTTAAAGGTAGAGACAACCAAAACAATTTAGCAACATGGCATAAGATTTTTTAGAGAAGCCCATCCCCTATACTTGAATTTTGCAAATGCAAAATCAAGTTTGGATGGAGGTGATTAAATGTTGCATGTTAATTGGTTGGACATACCTTGCGTCGTCATCCTTTATTCTTTTTGCTTCAAACCTAGAATGGTTAGTGGCAAAAATACCCGAATGAATATTTTCACAATTATATTGCTATGCTCATTTCACAAGGGTATTACAGCAAAAGATGAAAGCTAATGTTATCTCCCGAAAGTGCTTGTTTTAGGACAAAAGCTCATCCTTGAGAAACCTTTGATTTGTGCTTTAAGTTGGTGGAGTGGTTTCCCTTCCAACACTAACCTTTGTATACCTATCTCAAGATTTATGCCAACACACAACGAGACTTGCAATATTTATGATAAACATATACATCTACAACCACCCCTTTAATTTTTTATGAACAGGAAGTATGAGGGGGTTGAAAATATCATGTGTGGTACTAGAGAGATCAATTGATTCAGGAGATTTTCCATATGAGCACATGTTTGATGAGGTGTTAATGAAATAGCTTCCATGCCCGTTGTTGTCATCTTCCCTTTCAAGCTCCAAGGTTGATTCTTCATGGATGTCCAAATTTTCCCTTGGATTGGTGGCTCTCGGGTTGATCTTATCTAAGGCCTCCTCTAAACTTGTATGAGTTATGTTTATTAAGGAGATTGACTTAAGCTTACCCTTTGGATCTAAATCTGGTTTGGGTTCTACCCTTAAGGCTTCATCCTCGTCCATCCATTCAATGGCATATGAATTCTTAACATCCTCTAGCCATTGTCGTTGCTCTTCTTGGTCTTCCATGGATCCTTCATGATTCCTATGCTTTGGTTGTCTTAGTGGATTTCTATGGTCATCATGAGACTTAGAAAAAAAGCATAAAGGGAATCATTGGGGTCAAGGATGGGTTTAGAGATGTGTTCATATGAGACATCTAGTGTGGGCATAGAAGGGAAAAAGATAGGATTGGCTTCTAAATGACCCGGCTCTCCTTCTATAGCATCACTTGACATGCCACCCTTGAGTTCTTCCCCATGTCCTACATGGGAATAAGGGCACTTTCTAAGAGATTCCTTCTTGAGAGGATTTGAATTATATTCATTTGAATGTCTCTTATGTAGCAGAAAGTTTAATTTTTTCCCAAAATCGACATAAAAAAGATCATCCTTAATTTTAATAGGGATTTCCAAAGGTGGAATTTCTTCTTCCCTTGGAGGATTTTGGGATATTTATGGTTCGTGATTGATAGCTAACTCTTGGGATTGGAGTGGTTGTGATGTGGCTATCAAAACTTCCTCTTCTTATTTGGGAGTTGATTTCTTCTCTTCCTTGGGGAGTTCATCAAGAATGCTAGTGTAGGGAACGCGTCCAATAATTTTATCAAGGATAGTCCTTGCCTTACTAGCAGATAAATGAAGAAAAGCTCCTCTAGAGGCTGCATCAAGGGATTTCGTAGAATCCTTGCTAAGAACCATATAAAAATGTTGAAGAAGTACATGATCTTGAATGCCAAGGTCAGGGCTAGTGGTGATGAGGTTATTAAAACGAGCCCATGACATGCCAAGAGATTCTTGTTCTTTTCGTTGAAAAGATAGGACCTCAAATCAAAGGCTGACAACTCTAGAGGTGAGAAAGAAAGCTAGGCAAAATTTAGAGCATAGCGTTTTCCAATCTCCTTTCATACTTCCTACGGTTTGACTATACCATTGTTTAGCTCTTCTTATCAAAGAGAACGGAAAGAACTTCCATCTTAACGTCTCGTTAAACATGCCAGCGATATGCAAGCATGCACAGGTCTGTCCAAACTCCCATAGGTGTGAGTATGGGTTTTCATCGCCTTCTCTCGAGAAGGATTGTTCCCGAATTAATTTTTTTAAACCCGGGCACAGCTCATAGCCAGGTGTTACGATAGGCTTTGAAGATTTTAGTGTCTCTAGGTGTGTGCACGTAGGTGCAACATATTGATAGATAGGAGTGGATTCCAAATCCATAGTAAAAAGAATAAAAGAATAAAGAATAAAGATATAAGGTTAAGCTAGGTTCGTAGTTAATTCAGCAACTGTTTCCCCGGTAATGATGCCAGAAAAGCTTGTTGGTATTTATTAACGCACATAGATAAATCCATAAGCGCATGGATACCGTTGTAGATTTCACCATAAAGTATTCCAAGTATCGTATCCATAGGGAACGTGTGAGATTAACTATGTCTAACTTAACCCAGAGTAGCAACAAGACTTAAGATAATAGGAGTATAAAGGAGATCACTAAGGTCTTCTAGTTCTAACTTTGGTAAGCATGTCTTCTATTGTTCAATTCTGGGGACATTACTAAGGGAAACACAGGCAGAGTATGTTTCCTATAGTAACTAGATCATGCTAGGCCTACAAATGGGAGGTGGACTACAGAGGATTCAACGAGGCTATAAGAGTCATGCTAGGCCTACAAACAGGAGGTGGACTACAGAGGATTCAACGAGGCTATAAGAGTCACCCTCGCGAGTTACCACTGATCTAGAATGTAGGGCACATCTATGAGTAACCGAGTCTAAGCACCACTCTTACACTATGAATACTACTTTAACCCAGGAATGACAAGGATTAAAGTACTAAAAAAGAGTCACAAATCTAAAGAAAAATATAAACACGTTACTTACTTGAATTAGAAGTTGATTATCAGAGAAATTTCAGAAGCAAGCTCATGAAGAACTTGATTCCGCCAGGGTACAAGCCATAGAGAGAGCACCGACAGGCCGGTAGTTCCTCCAAACTCTTCCCTCACACTCTATCTCTGTATTTCTAATATAAGACTAGATCCTATGAAGGACTAATCTTCTCTTGATAGCTGGATCTAATCCTGATGAGGAGGATATGAATTAGGGTTTTAGGATGGCTCTCCTAGAGGGTGTACAGGGCTGTATATATAGGGGTTGCATCAATTTGGACCATTGGATCAAACCGACTTAAAAGAATGGTGTAGATGCAATCTAGGAGGCGGTGGAAAACCGACATTCAAAGGAGAGCATGATAGGTGGGACCACTGGGCTAGCCAGCCTATAGGTGGGGCTGGCCGGCCCCACATGTCATGGTCTTGTGCTCTTTTTCTGTGGTTTGCCTTCTGGAGTCTTCTGGAATTTTCTTGAGTAGTTTTCGTCACAAATAAATGTGATTTACTTTGACGTATAGGCCCACCTTGACGGTTTTCTGATCCAATCCTTTTGCAAACATAGATTCATCAAAACTCATGGAATTTATTAGTTTAAACCCCTAGACCTATGTTTGGTGATGGAATTAAGTATATATGTAGGTTATATTGATGGTTTATAATTGATCTTAACGACCGTCAACAAGGATATTCTAGTATGCAAATTTTCAGAAATTGTGTTTCTTAATGGTTTTATACACATGCTGGAGGTGTCCCAAATAGTTGCTATTAATATGGAAGGAAAGATATGGAGGAAAATTTTTAGGCCATCAGGTCCTGCAATGTCTATCCATAGAGATCAGGGTCAGGTGTGTCTATGTATTGCTGATATTTTCAATAGGTCTGACCTTTCAATCTTTGAAGACTATGGTACTAGTAAATAGACATTGAAGCATATGGTGAACACGCTGCAGCTATTTGGACTGAACAATATTCGACTTGGTTTCAAGGAAGCCAATGCGGACTACAGAGTGATTGCATTTCACCTAGAATGGAATTTTATTTTCCTTGTTGGGGAGGACAGAACACTGATGGCATATGACATGAGCCATAGAAAAGTTCATGTCCTCTCTGCCTGGGTCGTCCGCTATCCTAGAAGTACTTGGAGTATTTATTTGAATGAACCTCACTATCTGCCTTATGTTCTCTTGTTCATGGAGTCATTAGCAGAGCAGTAAGGGTGCATATGCTGTATTTTATTGTTAGGACATGTCTTTGTTCAGGTAGGGAGTTATTTTGAGTCTATAAATATAGTCTAATTTTGTTCAGAGCAGTAAAGCTTTGCATTGTGTAGGTTTTGGAGTGTTAGTGCTTTTGAACGATTTTCCTGCAATGGCTATTGGAGGAAGAAGAGGGGTTCCATGGTGCATTGGCTACCAAGCTGATCAAGGAGTGCTAATCTGAAGAAATGGAGCACATCTACCTCGTTTTAGTTACGTAAGTCTGTAGAGAGCAGAACCTTTATTATGCATCTATGTACCACTTGTGTTAATTCATTAGTTGACACAATTGTTATGATAGTGTCAAGCATTGTTATTATAATAAGTACTCTTCGTTGTGGACATGATGAATGATGTGTAATGATTATATTTGTATGGTGTGTGTTCAGTAAGTTATTAAGGCCCAGCTGAATTAGTTAATACATTATGAAAACCGGATAAAATCCTGTCACCGTACCATTGTGAAAGCCGTTGGTGAAGCAGACGGCTATCACCGCCGCTATTCGTCTGATGCGGCAGGGGTCAATAGTTTATCACCGCCACTTCGTTTAGTAACCCAACATCGACTAAAGGATCATAACGGGCGGATCGTACTGCAACACGACGGTGATCATGCCCTATGACCAGACAGTTCATGCGCTGAAGCGACGGTGATGTTTGCCTCGACACAGGCGGGTCGTGCTTCAATGCGATGGAATAAGGATCTGATCACGGACGGATTGTAAGCCATGCGGCGGTGTTAGTGCATACCCACACAGGCGGGTCATGCTCCAATGCGATGGAAGTAATGACCTTATCACGAATGGATGATAAGCCAATACGGTGGTGTAGTGTGCACCCCAGTCGGTCTCACATACCGACGGTGATGGCTATGACTATCACTGCCGATAGCTTACTGCCCAGGCCAAAATTAGACTGCGATGGGGTTATGACGTGGCTGTGAAAGGTCCGAGTGTAGTAGTGCAACAAATACTCTTTCAATGGTTTTGAGGCCCAAACCACCAAGTCGTCCATCCCCATTTTTCAGGACCAAACCAACAAACCCTCGTACATGCCTCGCCAGGCATGACTAACTGATGTCAACGTGTGTCCGACCTCTGCCAAGCTTGACACCTTCGCCTTCCTTCTTTACTTGACCAATGCCATTTCATCACCTATGTAGATGCGTGTCTGGTCTCCACAAGTGCCACAATGCCATCCTCCTTGACTTGGTCGATGTTGTCTGCATCATCCATGTACTCTTGCTCTTCATGTGCCAAATGTGAGCCACACACGGTTTATTCTCCGGCCTCTAATCCCTTGATCCAAGCATTATTGTCCGCCATTCACCGCTCGTGGTCCATCGCGGATGGACTCCACACTTGACATTCTCCATCATCGTCGACCGTCTTGGCGCACCCAACACCTGCACATTCATAGCCAAGGGACATGTTGCATGACACACTCAACGCAACACAACTCGACACCTCCAGTTAGCCATTAGCATAATCAAGCATATACAAAATATGACTCAACCGGTAGAGCCTCAAACCTCTCAACACTTATGTCAATCATTCATCACACACACATGGGCACATCACCATGTGTTCATAGGTCAGCAGGCTGAGAGAGAGAATGAGGGAGATAGATTTATATATATTTATTCTTATGAGTAGCTAGGCCTTATGCTTATGATAAGTTTAGCTATAGACTACTATATAGAGCACAGCCACTGTGGTTCAGCTAGCCTGCAGTGAATATTTTAATGGCTATTTATTGCTACATTGTTGTTGATCTAAATGGTCATTGCATACATTTTACTATTTATTTCCCCTCGATGTTTACTAGTAGCTCTCTACCAAATGATAAATACTCAGGCATATTTGGTTTTAATGGTACATCACATTTTTCCATGCCTATAATTAGTCGAGTTTGGCCTGAAGGCAGGTATTTGGACACTGATTTACACTAAACTGCACAAACATTCTCAATCACCTTAGAAACTATTACAGTACTTGTAGTTCAAAACTGTACACACTTATTGCAATCCAGTGACAAATTACTGCTTTGTTTATATTAGCCATACAGGCACACACAATAGAGCGTCGTCAGTTCAGGTGACGGGTTGGGTAGGATGTTGCTAGGGCCCAGGACTCTCTTAACGCCATCGACAGGTTGAGGAAACTCGCGAGCAGGTAGGAGGTGGCGGCATACTTCACTCTGGAGCACATGATGGCAAGGTGTAAGAAACGTTCACAGGCGTGTCACAGGGGCGAAGCTACACTATGGTTAGGGGGTGCCCATGCCCCCCCCCCCCCCCCCCCCCCCCCCACCCCAATGCAAAATCAATGATTTTGGTTATAATTTCACCACATATGCACTCCCATGAGACATGTCTATGCAACCACAAGATAAGAGCATCTCCCTCTAATTAGCTGTAGCATCGCCACTGGGTGTGTAGTCGTGGTCCAAGAACACAACTACCTCGAGCGCCATGCAAGCAGGAGCTATGGCCATCCCCGTGATCACCTGCATGCCCATATATAAATTTCATCCGTGCACTTATCTATCCCTCGCCCCGTTGTTTCCCTGCTTCTTCTGCAAAATAAAAAAGAAAGAAAAAGACGCTAGCTTGTTACTAATGCATGGAAAACCTACGAACTCGGCGGGGACGAGGAAGGCGAAGCTTGGGTTGATGTGTCCCACTCCACGACATATGTATCTGACATGCGTGAGCAACCACATGCCGTTCCATAACATTGAGATTGAAGACGCCGCTTTAATGGCGCTGCATATATATGCATATGCATGTAGCACAGTAGTAGTTACGATTTACATGAGCGAAGGTAATGAATAAGAATTGATATAAGTACTTACGTGAAGGCTCTATGTAGGTGAAAGTCATCAGCGGACATCATAACAACAAATGCCATCAGCGCTAGAAGGAAGCAAATGCTCCTTTCCAAGAGGAAGAAGAGGTCCCTACTCTTGATCACCATAACTGTATGTACCTATATCTCAGTACAGTAACTTCAGATTTACCTAGCGCGGTTTAAAGATGATGCACAACTTTCTGTATATAAATTTAATTTACCAATGAATCAATGATATTATACGTTCAATAAATTCAAATTTGTATTAACATGGAGTATATGTTTGTTCATTAAAATTCAAGGTGTTGTAGCAAATATATACATGTAGAAAATAGGTATTCTAGAAGTAGACAAAATCAAATGGTAAATGAGACAATATAGTTTTTAGTTTCTTACGTGTATAGCATGAGAAATGACTACAAATCAATACATCATAGCCATAATATATATCGTACTAGTTCGTCGTAGTCCACTGCAATTGAGAAAGAATTGCTTGATTGCCGCTGATCTCAAAATTGGAGCAATAAGGATTCAGGAAGCGGGAATACCACTACCAAATTGAATTCAGAAAATCTTGTATGTAAGACTAGCAGATGAACTAAGATGTCCAATAAATAAGCTGACAACCATGACAGTAGTGAAGCAATCAAACAATAAATATTCTATCTATCCTAAGTATCCTTATTTGATCGCTTTAATCGAAATAGGTCTGAGCAATCAAACGTATTTTTCATTCTGGAACATTAATAGGAAAGACCACGCATAATCTTTAGCTATCTACTGTCCAGCAACGAAAATTACCATGCATGAATACGGAGTTCCAAATAAATGGCTACTCATACCAAATATCGGCAGGAACAATGCAAAATGTGCGCGTATCTGCTGAGCCTGATGGAGGGAACTGAATTGAGGAGATCGGAAAGAATGGGGTCCGGAGTTAGAGGAGACGAGGACTCTAGGAGTGTTGGGGTCTCGGAGTGTAGCTATGAGTAGGGGTGAAAACGGTACGGATATTTTTCAACCGTATTCGAGGCCGAATATGTTTAGAGGGGTTCAGATCTGTCCATATCCAAGTCCGGATATTCAACATTCGACACCATATCCGTATCCGAATACTCAAATCGCATATTTATGATGTCGATATCTAATCATATCCTATCCGGCATGGTTGACACTATCCATATTCGAATCCGAATCCGGACAGAAATATGAAAATAAATATGATTTCACTGATATCCGTTCGTATCCGATCCGTTTTCATCCCTGGCTACGAGGCATTGAGGCAAAGACCATTGTTGCAACAATCGCGTGCAAGACTACATATATATACACAGGGGTAGAGACAAGGATGGGGGGCGGGGGCCCAGGCCCCCATAAATGTGATTTTCCACTAATTTTTTTTTAAATTCAAATAAATTTTGAAATTTCGACACCGTTGGCCGCTCGCCTCACACCACTCTGCTCGATCTTCTCCCTTCTCTGATCACTGCTCTTATTTATGTAATGACTCCACTCGAAGAATTAGCTTGACTAGCAGAGAAAAAGCTTAGGTAGGTCTGTAAACGAGACTGTACCACAAAGCCACAAAAACTGATGTGTGTCTTCAATTCCGATTCTGATACATTTGGCCAGACAGGATATGGGACACTGCTTTTGTGACTTTGTTGTACAGTCTCGTCTACAGTGTACAGACCTACCTAGGGCCAGTTTAGTTCCACCCCATTTTGCAAAATTTTTCAAGATTCCCTGTCACATCGAATCTTTAGACGCATGCATGAAGTATTAAATATAAATAAAAAATAAAACTAATTACACAGTTTAGACGAAATTCACGAGACGAATCTTTTAAGCCTAATTAGACTATGATTAGACACTATTTATCAAATAACAACGAAAATGCTACAGTAGCACTTTGCCAAAAAAATTGGCATCCAAACAAGCCCCTACTGGATCGGATTGGAAGTCACAACAGCTCTTTGTCTGCTACTCTACCTAATTCTTCAAGTAGAGTCAGTCAGCCTGTTCGTTGGTTTCTGAGCTGATAAGCTCGGCTGGTGCTAGTTTGTTGTGAGAGAAAAATATTATACTATGGCTGAAACCAACAAGCGAATAGGCTGAGTATATAAATAAGAGCAGTGATAAGAGAAGGGAGGAGATCGAGCAGAGTGGAGAGAGGCGAGCGGCCGGTGGTGAGGGCTCGATCGATCATGGCTGGGTCATTGACCGCATCAGCCCATTGACGAGTGACGACGGTAAAACGTGAAAGCTTCACAGGTACGTGTGTCGTCAAACTGAAGGCTGTTTAATTTGTTCACTGCTAACTGCTGCAGTGGATACGATAGACGTGGTATTGTAAAGGCATGTGCAATAATTCTGTTCAATAAGAGCGGGCAACTGCAGCCTCCTGCGGATGTGCTTTTAGTTTATCTTCGTGCAGTATCATGAAATCAGTCTTGTGTTAGCTTAGCTGTGATCTACGTACTGCAATTTGCTTGCCTGTGTCTTTCTTATCGAAGTATGTAGTATATATGTAGAAAAAGCGGATGCAAAACCGACGAGGTAACTAACAGAAGCCATCATTTTCTGATCGAAGTTGGGTAAAGAAATTGAATCTGTGTAAAGACCAGTAATGTATATGTGCACAAAAAAAAAATCCTGATATCAGCCAAGCAAACAAGACAAAAAAAACCATCACCTCAATAAATTAAATTTTTAATTCCTCTGACTAAAGTGACTCTTTTCTATGTAGATGGCATTAAACTTCTGGCTAGTTGTTGGGAGGGCAGTTTGCTTGTTGCTCGCTATCCAGAACTGATGGCATGGCACCCGGTATGAACATCGTCTCCTCGTTCGTGTGAGTAACTCTGATGGCATGGCATGGATTTCTTTTCACACAGATTAATTGTCTTGTGTGCTAGTACTCCTAAATTAGACTAAACCGTATCTGTGCGTTGCATTTATTATTAGGTTCTTGGCTGTAGCATCCTGCGTCGAGATGGCAGGGAGTGCCGTTAGTCTTTTGTTCCAGATTGCGTGCTTGTGGTTCGGACGAGCACGGCCATCAGACACTCCACTCATTGTGCTTATTGTATTGGAAATAGTAAGCTAAACTGGATTCCATCCTCTTACAATTTGTATCTGCTACTTGCCTGGCAGTTAATTTATCAGTTAATTAGCAACAATTACTACTTGTATTAAATCAATGTGTTCCCCTCCATGGCAATGGCAATTGGCAGGTGCTGACTACTGCGACAATGGCAGCAGGTTGCTCTGCCCTCGGTGTCGCTGTCTTCTACCACCTGGACTCTGATAGCTGTGGCGAAGGCATTCGGCTTGAGGGACTGACGAGTGGGTCCAGGAGCCCTTGAGCCCTGTAGCCAGTGGAGGGATTTGTCCCTTTGTGTCACACCGCGTACGTGACTTTATCAGAGGAGTGGGTGACAGTACCGCGCCCTTTGGCTTGGGTGGCGTCGAGGAGCCCCCGATCCTTGGACGCTTGGGGCGCTAGGTTCCAGCCCGGCCTTTTGGCTCGGACTAGAGGTGGAGCCGAGGATGAGGACTGGGCTGCCGTCGACCGGGAGCCTAGAGCTCGGGTGGGCCCCCGAGTCCCAAGCAGACGCCGAGGGCGTGCTTGGGTTTCGCCCGATCCTTGGACAGAAGGTGCGCGCGACCATACCTGAGGGGTATAGCCCCCAAGCGATCCTGGAGGGGTCGGTCAGGGGTTCTTCAGTCCAGAAACTCGCATCCCGAGACCTAACATATCCCTATGTTTGAGTCTCATCAGCATCCACAAGCCGCTATCTGCCTCAACCAATGTGTTGATGTAATCAGCCTCATCTACCTCCTCCAATCCACCAAATCTGCCTCAATGTAAGGATTTACATGGCTAAAGGGGTGAATAGCCTATTTAAAAATTTATCTACAAAACACAACACTGGAACAAAATAGTTAGAATAAAATACAACTCAAATAACAACTATTTTTCCTAGCCTACACTACCACGAAGCAAGCTGGAAGAAAAATGTACCCTATATATGGGCCATTAAGTTTGAATTTTGGGGTTTGATGAACAACATAACCATTTGGACTAATGTTGTTCGCTAGTATACAAGGTATTATTCAAATGGATGCATGGTGGACTTGGGCTTAGGCAAAGTGGTGATCCAAATGATTAACACCTCAAGCAAGACATTAGAAGCCATATTGAAGACCTGCAAGAGATGCTAGAAGTCTAAGACACTAAGAAGTAGAAGCCGAGACGCAAAGACACAAACAAAATTGAAGCCACTGAAGCCGACACAAAGAGATGGATGAATTAGAATTATCTCATGATTTTGTATCTGCTCAAATTGACATGACTTTAGTTTAAAGTTGTAGAGTTTTTCATTAGCTTTCCAAAAAGTTTAAGATCATCAAAATCAGAGTTCGGAGCCAAAAGTTACGCCAAAATATAAAAGTGTGACATGCTAAAAATGGGAGCATATAGTCCGGTGCTAATGGTCTGACACTCACACTTTCGATCCTACATACACTCACTGAACTGAACTGAATAGGGCACATTATAGTCCGATGCTAATGATCTGACGCTCACATTTGGGTCCGACGCTCCCAAGAAAGGTTGTAACGGCTAGTTTTGTGAGATGGGCATAATATATTACACCCCTCCATTCAGCCAAGAAGTGTGTGTTGCAGCTGTGGAAAGTGTGTGAAGAGTTGAGGCTCATCCATTTGTGCTCTAGGCACCAAAAGTGCTTAGGGCAATATTATGTGATTAGTGTATGTGCTTTATCAAGTGCTTAGGCTAGTTAGACCATCGTTTATGGTCTTGCTCTAGGTTTAGGTCTAGTGTTAGTGAGGTGTGCATACCTCTTATTATTAGGTGCTTGTGTGCACCTTGTTGTACACTAAAAGGGCTTGTAGTCTTACGAGACTACACCAACTATGTTTGTGATATGGCCACCACCGTGTACGGAGGAGAACGAGGCCCGGGGCGGTTTGCATGCTGAGATTTATTATCACCCCTCTTATCTATCCAAGTACTTGATTGGATGCATTGTTGATGGGATAGGATTATAAATATATTTTTGTCTTGCTATAATAAACTTAGAATTAACTGGTATGGTAACCTAGGCGATGAAGAGAACAGTACGTAGCACCGCTTGAGTTATAGATGGAAGACGAGCCATCATGTAGATCAGGAGTAGTCGACGATAGAGGCAACGATGCACAAAACCACCTAACTTGCATGGAAGACGAGTCGTGACATAGATCGCGAATAGTCACATGAAGACCTTTCCTAAAAAAACTTTATATTATTCCCCCTTTCCCGATGCATGCAGGTGTGACACCCTTCGGCTTAGCCAGATGAGGCGAGGCAGTAGGCACGTGGCATTACCTTCTCTCTCCCCACGTTAAAGGACTTCTATATTTAATCATGTGATCCTCCGTTCCAACTAGTAAGGTGAAATTAAAGTTCCACCGCTCTTATGTATGCACGTATGCATTTATCTTTGAGATTGATTTAAAATATATGGAAATTCTCAATTGGGCCATGCTCACTTGTATTCTAACATTATTTTTATTGTTACAGATCACATTCAGCGGAGTATACTCAAGGCCAGTGGAGAGCTGAAGAGGACAGGGCATCTGTAGGTCGCTCGTGCTCTAGTTGTTGGCAGCCAGGGCAGTCTCTTCTGCATGCGTCCCGTGTCGCATAGCACGGAATACCTGGCTTCAACTCACAGCAGTAGCAAGAATGTCCTGTGCAAGGTATTCTCTTTGAGCATATATATGCACTTCGGAAGAGGTGTGTTCTTGCTATCCATCGGATCGACTTTTTGTGCTGTGCGATAATATGTTTGTTCAGATAAAGAGAGAGCATGTCAAAGAACTCTAGATGCTTCTGCACAATCCGTAGCTTGTAATATACTGTATTATACTAATTCACTGAAGTGCACTTACACTGCGAAAGGGCCACAAAACATCCAAAGACAAGCATGGAGAGGATGATGACCCGCCTTCCCTCCATCACGGTCGAGCTTCGACTCGAAGTGTATGGAGCTAGTTGTTGTCTTCGGATCGAGTTCGTATCTATGTTTTTTTACAATCGATCGTGGTGAAAGGATCAAATATATAAGACATGGAAGATGCCTTACTTTAGTCATACGTAACTATGTCCAGGCCGGGGAGTAGTAATAATATAATCAAAGATTTCATAAAGAATTGCCATAAATCAACACGAAAAAACAATGTTGGCGTCGAATGAGGTTGCCTCTACCCTCTCAACGATGAGAATGCACTCTGGCCACGTACTATTGGGTTCTGCTGGGGTACGAAAGATGTCTCAACAACCTTCTATATGTATACTAAAATTATGAGCATTTTTACAGTGCTCCCCGTTCTTACCCTGTCTGGCGGTAAGAAATTAAAGCTTTCCAGGTCTGGCCATCCATATTAATATATATGCTATATTTGACTATATATATGCCTGTATGCTTGATAAAGCATTATGTTTATCTTCCAAAATGCTGCAGGTCTAATATGTTCTAATTATAAATTTCTTTAGCGGATCAGTCTGTTTATATTCATAGAAACTTTGAAATTATAATAAATAAAGTATCATTTTTCTGTATAAGATGATTGCAGCTATATTTGCTATAAAAAAATTTCATGACTGCTTGGGGCTACTATGCACAAAAGACAGATCTTATACTGAATGGCTGGTGGTCAAAACCATGAACTATTGGTCCGTGGAACTTGTATAGAATTATTTCCAACTATCGGCAAAAGAAGAGCCATGCAAATATATATATATATATATATATATATATATATATATATATATATATATATATATATATATGCACGTATGCTGCTACTACAGTATACTGTTGGACAATTAGGAAAATTCATGATTAATTGCAGAACATAAATCATGGCAAACATGAGTATATTAGCACGTAAATCTTTGATAAACTAGTACAATTAAACAGCACAGATAACTGTTTAAAAAAACAGCACAGCTAACAGTATTAACTCAGAAACAGCAATATGATTAAGTAGTAGATTGGATCAGCACACATTTTTCATCTGCTGATGAAGACATGGCTGGTAGTGGAGAAACAACAAGGATGTTGTTTACTACTTGGTGACGACTTATCAAAGCAGCCGGCAACAGAAATGATGGCAATGCTGCATCGCCTGACTTTGGTGGAAGATGAGTGTCACCGTGTAGATTGTTGTGAGCGGTCACACAAAGGCGCTTCCTAAAAACCATATTTGTCCTATTCCAATGCAGAATCACAAATGCAAAGGGTTCTAATGACCTGCTCTTTAGATTGCCGTGGGCTTAGTGACCGGACGTTACGGCATGATGTAGTGACCGGACGTGAACGGGCAGGACGAGAGGTTGGCAGCGTGCCGTGGGCTTAGCGAGCGGCGGGGGTGAGAGCTTTCGCGTGCAGAGGCGAGGACGATTCGGACGCCGGACAACCGGCGAGGGAAGAGAGGAGCGGTGTGGAAAGTGGCCTCACATGTCGGCTCCGTGTAAATTGCCGGGGGAGCGATGGAGCAGGGGGTTCACTCGCCCGGATGACCATTGTGTTGGGTAATTTTTAGTCATGGAGATAGAGAAGAGATCATTATCTTTTTCTTCTTAGGCTGTGTTTAGTTTCCAAAACTTTCCCAAAAAATGCTATAGTAACCATCACATCGAATCTTGCGATACGTGTATGAAACATTAAATGTAGACGAAAAAAACTAATTGCACAGTTTGGTTGGAAATCGCGAGACGAACATTTTGAGCCTAATTAGTCCATGATTAAACACTAATTGTCAAATAAAAACGAAAGTGCTACAGTAGTCAAATTTCCAAATTTCACGAACTAAGCACAGCCTTGAGCTTCCTGCATTTCTCAGTTCTCCGCTTTCTTTCGTACAAAAGAGGAAAGGGATAATCTTTTTTTAGGGTACACAATCAATTGCAGCATCGATTGTGGTAGCTAAGCGTGCTAGGGCCGGCTAGATGTATGAAGTCTGATAGAGAGACCGCATGCATGATGGCTTTCTACCATCGGCTGCCATATTAAATACTGTGCAGTATAGACATGTTTGTTCGTTTCGCTAAAAAGTTTATTGTGAAAGCATTGTAGCATAGTTGATAAGACTGAAAAGTTCAAGCGAACGGGAAAAAAAATACTGGCAATCCGTTTGTCAGGCTCCGGCTTCCTCCTGGTGTGGCACGCCATCGACCTCGACGACATCGACAACACTGCTACGCCTTTTTCGTCCAGATCGACCTCGAACCGATGACTCTACTTAATGGAATTCGAAGAGGATACTTGCGTGCTCAGCCTCAGCAGCTGCTGCTGCGTACGAACGCACATATACACGCAAAACGAGTACGTACTGTATCCCAAGTTTTAGTTCTTTTCTTTTCTTTTCTTTTTCCTTTTATCCAGGCCACTCGGCATCCCATCCGCGATTTCTTTTCTGCGTTCACGGCTTCACGCATGCAGCTTCAACTCGACCTCCGGAGCTTTTGTCTCTGATCGCTATTATTGTCTCTGATCAGGGGGATTTCAGTTCTGTTTCAGCCTAGCTAGCTAGTGATGACAAGTTTGAAAACCTTACACTGCTCAATGCCTTCCTTAGTTTTCTTTTGAGTTTTCAGTGACAGGGGTGCTGCCGGACTGCCGGCCATTGGTTCTGGTCGATGATATTGATGCATGGGTCGTCTTTTGGACTCCACGTATGCAATGCATCCGAACTGAACAAATATCGTAGTCGAGTTTGGTGGCATCTGCAATTCTGCATTGCTCAAAAGAACGACCTTTACACAAAGCCAGCAGAACTTTCATGATTAAATATTTAAACCCAGCATATATGTACATCCACAGCTCTGCACATACATACGATACGCTGCACATGATTAAACTGCAGCATATGTGTTCTCTATTTGCGTCGGAGCAAATACAATTTTATAATATGTTTGGCTTTGTTGAAATACTGCGAATTTTGACAAAAAAAATAAAGGTTATACTCTTATTTACATGTTACATTTAGGGCAATATATTGGACTTGTTTCTGTAACATACTCCAGAAGGAGAGCAACATATAAAGTGGGTCTATCGCATGCTAGACCAATGGCTATGAGGATCTTCGCTAAGCATGGGTGGTTGTCTTTAAAGAGAATTGGTGCTGAAACTGTTGCTCCCTCACTTGGTTTCGTTTTTTAAGAGTTTTTTTTATAAAAATAGCTCGCTACTACATAACACATTTTGCAGCACCATTTTTATTCACCGATTTGTTAAAAACCAGAGGTGATATCACCATCAGTTCATATATATATATTACAAACCAAATATGAACCGGAGGTGATAACCGAAAATGTTCCATTGCCAGTTTGTATGACTGCCCACAAAACTTTCAAACACCCAAATCGTAACCCCTACCCATTCTCACATAGCCACCACCCCCTCCCCCGGCTCCAATTCTCTCAACCCCATGCCACCCTCGACCTCTCACCCACCCCCTCTATCCCTCAGCTACCCCCTCTCTCAATGCCGACGAGGGTGACCTCTTCCTTCCTCCCACCCTCTCCCTCTAACTAGTATGGTGTGGCAGTGGGCGAAGGTGTCCATGGCCGCAGCAACACGGCTACCCTAGCCTGAATCTGCGTTATAATGGGTGAGGGTGTGGCATCTCCAACATGGATCAATGACATGGGTGAGTGGTGGTGTTGCGGCCCTGCCCCTATTTCGCCAGGCCTAGCTGGATTTGTGTAAGGGTGTGGAGGTGAACGCAAGACAGAGTATTTTTTATTTTTTATTTGATTTACATTACAAGTTTGAAACAAGTGGCAATGAAATTCTTCATTACCACCGACTTTCACCAATGAAGGTGAAAATCGGTGGTGATTAGGATTTTAGAGCAAAAACGGGGGTGATGAAGATGTTGTAGTAGTGGTCGGAGGCCAAGCTCCTTTTCTAAAAAAATTCATATATGCTGCCTCTAAGACCAAATTCTTTTAATGATGAAAAGAAGTTTCCTGTTTCATCCCCATTAAAGAGGAACTTGACCTTATTACACCACACTTTATGACAAACAAACAAAAACATTATGACAAAACAAATTGAAGACCCAATTCTAAATATAGAAGGCCATATGAACACTACCAGACTAGGGGTTTTTCCTGTCCGTTGCTATTTTTCCTGTCGGTTTTGCCCAGGCCGTCAGGAACTTCGTAAGACCCACATGTTCCTATGAACTTTTGTAGGAGCTGGACTTTTTGTGTAGTGAAGACTTGCATGCTGCTCGTAGTGTATAAGAGCTGTCATTGCCATATTCCTAGTTTACTAATTTGTACAGATCTATCTATTTGGATATGAGACATGTGAGTTTGTGATGAAATTATTAGCTTTATGAATCACTTGTGTTAACTTTTGTAATGTGGCCTGTGAGTGGATGCATGAACTTCTAGAATTGACAGATTAAATGCATAGTTAATTTAATTCAAATGAATTTAGATTGCTGATAGGTAGACTGTATTTCCTGTCGGCTTCCACGTCAGGACAGGACAAGACTATTCCTCTTGGTTTGCAATTCCTGATGGCTATGCAGCCAGGGCTCAGGTTTGACTAGTCAGCCACAAGCCGTTAGGAACTGCCGTCAGGAAAGGTTTCCTGTCGGCCGACCATCAGGAAATACTGATTATTCCTGTCGAGTCATTCCTGTCGGGTCATCCCTGATGGCTGTCCGTCGGAAATAATGACAGTTTTCAGGCCTTTCCTGACGGTTTCCGGCCGTCAGGAGAAATTTCTGTTCTGGTAGTGGAAGGATGTAAAGCGAGGCTCAACGCAGCAGTCTCCAAATTATGACAAGCCCCCAACATGAGGAATAGTTGATCTTCGCATTGTTGCAAATGGGTCCAAAACCAAAGTCCCTCTCCAAGAAAGATTTTGGATCAGCATTTGTGGAAAACCACCCAGCATACCTTCGGTAAGACACAATCATGGCATCCTTTGAATTGTATAATAACTTCCTCTCACATGCATGAATAATACACCTATCTGCTTACCGGTGGTCATGTACACGATTCTTCTGTAAAGTAACTTGCTGGCTTGCTAATGGACATAGCATAGCATGCCGATGCAGAATTAGTACGCCGTAGTGGGTAGGTAGGCAACAATTAGAATGTTTTGTGGGGCTAAGCAAAAGGAACACCGCGCGGTCCCTTGGCGAATAAAAATATCATCCTGTAGACGTTAGACGTACTATGGTTTTGTGATTTCCACCCCGGTGAAGCCAAAATTTTTTACTTCTACTACTCCAAGTTTTTTCCCCAGTTTACAAATAAAAAATAATGGTTCTTTTTTCTAGTATCGAACAGTGTGTTTTTAGTACTTTGCTAAGAGGAGCCGAAACTGGCATGAACCTTAATTACCAAACCAGACCGATGTATAGCTACACTTGGAAAGATACGGCAGCCATATCCGGATACAGGATACTGTACGTGGACGCAATTCTTGATTAGGTCGAGGACTAGAATGGTCCCTAATTAAAGGAGAAGCATAAATGTCTTTTCATGTGAGACAGCTCGGAAATGAAAAGGCAATGTACTGTAATTATTAATAAATTAATAGAAGCATATTATCATCTCATGAAGACTGATGAAAAAAGCATCACTCCACGATCACAGGGCTTCACTTGTGAGCACCAGATCATATATGGTGCTTCTATGTCTACAGTCGTCCCCTCTAACGATCACTTCAAAATATACCTCAACCATATATATCTCATGAGATGATACGCTACAACCACTCATAAGGTGTATAGCGGATCATAGTGTAGACATGTCCAAGTTGAACCGACTATTGCACAATAAACCTGGAAGATCCACTCAACCCATCAAGATGCAACTCGATCATACTGTACACTCCAGTAAACATGTCCAACTATATCCAAGCTAGCATAGTGTCACCAGATTTTCTGCCGGGCATACAAGATCCTTCACCAAATAGTCCAGTGGACAACACTGCCTAATAAACGCATATTACAGCACATTGTCATCAGACGATTCGATGGCCTTGATTAATTTTGATCCAGTGACCATTAACCTTGACTTCCTGGCTCTGTTTGAAGTTCGATCTCATTCAATTCAACTTTTTTGAGCCAGGAATTACTATCTAAGTCAGACATTTCTCTTTGACATACCTCATTTTTAGAGCATCGTCAAGAGTCTTTCTAAATCTTCCCTCATTTTGCCAGCCTTATTTTTTGTTGTGGTTGTCACATTGCCAGAAAAAACTTGGACCGATAATAATCCAATCTTTTCTAGCACCTCTTTAGGGATGGGAAAAAAAGGACATCATGAACATCGGTAGGCTAGAAAGAACCAAATTAATCAAATAATGTCCTACCACCTGATGATAGAAGCTTTTCATCTACTAAGTTTTTCTGGAAAGCGTTCTTCTACTGGTCTCCCATGTTTGTTTGAAAGCCTCTAGAAGCGCATTGGGATTCCTAAGTACCTGAAAAGGAAGCTTCCCTCAAAACACCCAAATAGTTCCACATACTCCTTACCCCGGTCCTTAATTAGCAGCATTGAAGCAAAACATTTCACTTTTATGAAAATTAATTTTCATGCCCAATAGCTTCTCAAATGCTCATAGTACACAAGTTTCATATTCCTAGCCTCCTCTAAGTTATCCTCTAGAAATAAGATCTTATCATCTACGTATTGTAGAATGGATAACCCATCATCTACCAAATTATGTACAAGACCCTTAAGCTGGCCAATTGTTCTTTGCTCTCGATACAAGCATAGCCAACATATCAGCTACTAAAGGATAGGCGAGAAGAGATCCCATTGTCTAAGTCCTTTTTCGGTCTATAAATTACGACCAACTTCCTTATTCACCTTAATCCCAACACTTCCTTGCACTACTACATTCAGACCAATCACAAGTGGTTCGTAAAGCCCATCACAAACGTTTTCCGGTCCCGGCAGTAAGCTGTCGACAGTGATGACATTATCATCACAGGCGGTTTGCAACCGGCGGTGATACTAGCTTATCACAATCGGTTCGTATTATCAGCCGGCGGTGATTTGAATTTTCAAAAATTCCAAAAATGAGCCAAAAAATAGCAAAAAAATTGTTTCAATCCTAGGAACCACTCCACCCCTAAGTCACTTATGTCTATATAGTATATACATTCCCCTAGTATTCACTTTTTAGGATTTAAAATGAATATTTAGGACCCTAAACGGCTTCAGATGAAAAAGTTATAAACTCCAAATTTGTTGTTCTAATTGAGATCTACGACTTTGATTTTGTTGTTTTGCCATGAGAGGTCATTTGACAGATTTGAATTTCCAAACATCAAAACTTCAGCCAGACTTTTGGGACCTCAAATGATTTCGAATGAAAAAATCATCAACTACAAAGTTGTTGTTCTCATCGAGATCTACAACTTTGGTTTTGGTTGATTTTCCATCCAAGGTTGTTTGAAAATTTTGGTTTTTTAAAATTTTAAAACTTCAGATACAAATTTGAGACTATAAATGATGAAGGACCGAAAACGGCGACCAGAGGGGGGTGTGAATGGGAGCCTCAAATTTCTTTCGAAATCTTTGACCACTGTCCCAACATCAATCCCCAAAAAGCATATATGAAAGACTTGATGACCACGACCCTAGAGAAGGGTGGATGCTCCCTCAGAACACAGCGGGTCACCACAGAGCAAACGGAACACAGATCGAAGCCCAAACGAGCAAACTCCCAAAAGAAAACAGCACTGCTCCTGCAAATATCGGACACGTCCGGTATTATATCGGACACGTCCGATATTTTCGGACACGTCCGGTATGATCTCGGACACGTCCGGTATTTTCAGCAGCAAGCTGACCAAAAGAGAAAAATCCAAAACCCCGTTAAATGGTGTCCAAAAATCATGAAATTTTAACCATAGCTCTTTAGACACCAAGGGAAGGTCTTCACCAAATTTCAGCTCAAAACTCCAAAGTGAGAAATATCGGACACGTCCGGTATGAACGAGCAGTTTCTCGGGAAAAATCAAATCAAGCCATAACTTGATCAAATCAACTCCAAATGACTTGAAACTTTGCACAAGGGTTCACAAGCGAGTAGAAAGGCAACCTCTAAAGGATCATGGCCCGAAACAAACTCTAACTCCGTGAATCAAAGGAATTGAAGAATCCCCCAAAAAATAGGTCAAGAACTTAAATTGCTCGGATCTGCGATCTCGTGAGGAATTAGTGGATTTCCTTCGGTGGAAAGCTTCTACTCATGTCATTGATCGATCCAAGGCAACAAGAACGAACCAAAACCATCCCAAAACGAAGAAACGAGAGGGGAAACAAGAGAGGACAAAAGGAGCTCGTGAAGAACACCAAAATCACATCAAGAACACAACTAAATCATGAATTTCGGAGGGCATACGGTGGTTACGGCCACCGATTCCTTCAAAACCAAGTCATAATTTGAGTTGTGGACCTCTCTCATACATAGAAGCAAACTAGAGGAAGAAACCCTAAAGGAGAAAATGAAAACTGGAGGAGGTAAGGGAGATGGGGGCTCCCTCATCCTATTTAACATGGCTATTACACATTCCCAGTTTTGCCCCTAGATACAAATGAGTTGAACCGCTAAGCCCAAGGGCGTTGTTGTCCAACCCGGTGTAATCTTGATCCGACGGCCACCGCGCCTTCTCATCGGTAGCTTTGCCTCGACGCGAACTCCTCGATGCCGCCACGTGCCGTCCGTCCCTCCTCGGAACCTCCGCCCGGGTTTTGAGGCTCAAACCCGTAAACCGTCCATCCGATGGTTTTGAGGTCCAAACCATCAAACCGTCCGCGAGTAGCGTACTCCATACGCGTCCCCCGCCATCCGACGCGTGTCACCGCCGTCCTCGACCGGCCGGCCCGCCAAGTCCTCCTGAGCCTCGCTCGACTCACGCATCCGCCGTCTTGACCCGGTCAACACCGTCACTCTATGTCTTCTTGCACTTGTCGATGTCCCAAGTGTCAGCCACCGTGGCTAGTCACCCGGCCTCTGGGTCCCTCGGTCCAAGCCTCACGTCCGTCCTTCACCGCTCCCGGTCTGTCGGCACGGCACGTCCTCCTTGACCTTCACCTCGCCGTCGACCACCGCATCCGAGCTCCACACCTGCACAACACAAGCCAAAAGACATGTCGCACACATAGCTTTCGCCATGGTAGGGTTAGTCACCACTCAACCTACTTCGTGGATCACATTGACAATCACTCATCACAAAACGAACACACAAGGGTACTTGTCAACCTTGTGTTCGCAATCTCCCCCTTGATGAGTGCATTGTCAACACCAATACACGAACAGCTTGAGCAAAAGAAAAAGAAGAAGAGAAAAGAAAGAACTCACCCAAATGACCAAAAGCCAAAGAAAAGCCAAGAACCGGGTCATTTGAAAATGAGCAAAACTTGGTCCCCAAAGACATGGGCAACGGCTCGACGCAACCAAGTGAAACAAAGATAGCCCTCAAGAAGAGGCAATGGGCTCAACACCACTAGCAAAGCTCGAAAAACCAAAAAACTGCTAGACCCTCCAGAAGAGGCAAAGGCTCAACACATCTAGCAAAACACCTCAAATGCAACTCCCCCTGAACAAGTGCAATCTCTCTCAAATGAATGCATATCTCTCAATTTTAAGTGAAATTGGAAGTTTCTTCCCCTTGTGTCATTGTGAGTGTGGAAAACTTCTCCCCCTTGTTGACACATGCACTTATCAAGCTAGAGCCCAAAGATTGCATCTCCCCCTCAAATCATGCTATGAATGCAGAAATGCACGAATGCAGAAGCTTCAAGATTATAGTAAGTAGATTGAAAAGAGGCTCTAGTTGATGCTGTCATGTATATATAGCAACACATATAAGTGCTAGCAAATGCTCAAAGTGACCAAATGAGACGAAATATGGCATTTAAGCAATTTTGATCAAGTTTGAGCAATTTTAAAAGAGGGTTCACCACCAAAGGAGCACATAGCAAAAGTAGACAGGAGATCGACCTTGTGCTACACATGTATGCAAAGTGAACTACCCCAAACAAAGTTCACACATCATGTCATGAGACAAACTTGTGGTTTGATCAAATTTTAGACACCAATTGAAATTTATCGGAGTTATGCAGCTTATTACCAAAGTTTGTTAGACAAGTGTGTGCGGGAGGTTATCTGTGCCATCAAAACCTGACTTAGCGACCATGTCAAGCCTATGCCAAAGGCAATTAGAAACTTAAGACAATGATCTTGGTATCCATTACAGAGCTCAAGTTCACCAATAAGTGCAATTTGGAGCTGTCTCGATACTCTGACATAGGATAGTACAGACCCATCCCGATCTTTTCAAATCACTGAGTTTGATTTTCAAGTTTTAGCACAAATTCAAGTTTCTCAAGCAAGTGTGTAGCTCAAAGTATGAGCCGTAGCAACTAAGCATATACATGAAGCAAGAAAAAGATCTCGACACATTCTACACATGCTAGTGCCACAAGTAGTGGTGAACACATTTCATGTTTCAACAAGTTTTAATCAAGTTCATAGTTTGGAAAACAAGCTTAGCTCATAACATGTATCAATTGATCAAAAGGAGCCTAAGCCAAAAGCACATCATTGTATATCCATAACATCCCCAACAAGAGCATAGTATCAATCTAGCTACTATAAGGATGAAGCTCAGGATGCAATATGATACATGATGATATGATATGCAAGAAAGATATAAAAACAAAAACAAAGGCTAAACTACAAAGAAAAGCAAAACTAGAATACAACAACCAAAATTCCCCTCCTCTAAAAAGGGAAACAAACTCCAAGCTCCCCTCGCAAGCGAGCAAACTGGGCTTGGTCAAGTGGTTTGGTGAAGATATCTGCAAGCTGGTTTTGGGTATCAATGTGGTGCAGATCAATATCACCTTTCTCATAGTGGTCACGCAAGAAGTGAAAGCGAATTTCTATGTGCTTTGTCTTTGAGTGAAGGACTGGGTTTTTGGCTACACTTATGGCACTGGTGCTATCACAAAACAAAGACACTCGCCTAAACTCTAACCCAAGGTCTCTCAGAGTAGCTATCATCCAAAGCAATTGGGAACAACAAGCAGCAGCAGCAACATACTCAGCTTCTGTGGTGGATTGGGCGACACTAGACTGCTTGCGAGAAGACCAAGACACAAGAGAAGATCCAAGAAACTGACAAGTCCCCGAAGTGGACTTCCTCTCAACACGATAACCAGCATAATCCGCATCAGAATACCCGCAAAGAGAAAGAGAGGAGGAGGCTGAAAACCAAAGACCAAACTCGGGTGTGAAACAAAGGTACCTAAGGATCCGCTTGATGGCTTGACGATGAGACGTGCGCGGAGAAGACTGAAAGCGCGCGCACAAGCAGACTGCGAACTGGATGTCCGATCTCGTCGCCGTTAGGTACAGCAGGGACCCGATCATACTTCGGTATTCCTTCTGGTCCACGCCTTCTCCCTCCTTGTCCTCATCCAGGGCCATCGTGGTTGACATAGGCATCGAAAGAGGCTTGGCCTCACCCATATCAAATTTCTTGAGCACATCCTTGGTGTACTTGCCTTGGTGCACTGAACGTCCCCTCACTGAGTTTGCTTGATTTGCAGCCCGAGGAAGAAAGTCAATTTGCCCATCATGCTCATCTCAAATTCCCTGCTCATAGTATCTGAAAACTTGGCAACAAGAGCATGAGAAGAGCCACCAAAGATTATATCATCCACGTATATCTGAACCAAAAGGATGTTTGTGCCTTGCTTGAGGAGGAACAAAGTCTTATCTACGGAACCCATCCTAAAACCCTTATCAAGCAAGAAAGCTTTCAAACGCTCATACCAGGCTCTCGGGGCTTGTTTCAAACCATACAAGGCTTTGTGGAGTTTAAAAACATGGTTGGGGTACTTTGGATTTTCAAAGCCAGGGGGTTGCCTCACATAAACCTCTTCCTCTATGTACCCATTCAAGAAGGCACTCTTTACATCCATCTAATACAGCTTGAACCCTTTTGAAGCTGCAAATGCTAAAAGAATCCTAATGGCTTCTAGACGGGCAACAGGAGCAAAGGTTTCTTCATAGTCTATTCCCTCTTTTTGGCAAAAACCCTGAGCCACTAATCTCGCCTTGTTTCTCACCACCACCCCATCCTCACTCTGCTTGTTCTTGTAAACCCACTTTGTACCTATGGGGTGGCACTCTGGTGGAGGTGGAACTAAAACCCACACTTGGTTCCGCTCAAAGTTCTCTAACTCCTCGTGCATAGCATTAACCCAATCGGCATTAGATAGTGCGTGTCCAATATCTCGAGGCTCAAAAGAAGCTACAAAAGCAGAATGAGCGAAATGGGAAATATGATAAGACTTGGAACGCGTTACCCTTTCGTCGATGTCGCCGATCATGGTCTGAGGAGGATGGCGTTGCTGGATATGTCGAGGTGCGGCCAAAGATGAAGTCGCCTCCCCCTCATCCACAGCTGGGGCCTCCTCAGTCGATTGAGGAAGTGGCTCGCACGGACCCCATGAAGTAGAGGTGGAGGGCTCGGGGCCATGAGCCGAAGTGGTCGAAGCTGGCTCGATCGGGGTAGCTGGTTGAGATGGCTTGGGATCATCCCAATCGATGTCATCGTCATCCTCAATGAAAATGTTGTCACCCATCTCTTCATCACCTGCACGTTCAAAAATAGAAATAGAAGAGGGCATGGTTTCGTCGAAGGTGACTTCACAAGTCTCCACGACACGGTTAGTCTCAAGATTAAGCACACGGTACGCATGTGAATGAGAAGCGTAACCAAGGAATATACCATCCGAAGATCTAGATTCAAACTTGTCAAGATTACCTTGCTTAAGAATGAAGCACCTACAACCGAAGACTCAAAAATGACTCACCTTGGGTGGACGCCCAAACCGCAACTCGTAGGATGTCTTCTTTAAGGAAGCACGAAGAAAAATGTGGTTTGAAACATGGCAGGCGATGTTGATGGCTTCGGCCCAGTAACGCCTAGGAGTCCTATGCTCATCGAGCATCGTCCTGGCCATTTCAACCAAAGTCCGATTTTTGCGCTCAACAACACCATTCTGCTGAGGAACATAGGGCGAAGAAAACTGATGTTCAAGACCCAAGGAAGCACAAAAGGTGTCAAACTGAGAGTTTTTGAACTCAGTGCCATTGTCACTGCGGATAGCTCATATGGCATTCTTTGGTAACTCAGTTTGCAACCTCAAGATCAAGTCACGAGCATGAGAAAATGCTTCGTCCTTGCCCTCCATGAAAAACACCCAAGAATAACGAGAAAAATCATCCACGATCATAAGAACATACCACTTCCCTCCCTCTAACCGAACCCGAGCCGGACCAATAGTGTCCATATGGAGTAGCTCACCGGGTCTCGTGGTCATGACCTGAGTCACTGGAGGATGGGAAGCAGCCACCATCTTTCCGTGGCGATAGGGATGGCATACCAGATCGTTCTCAAACTTAAGTTTGGGCAATCCTTGGATCATGTCAAGAGAACTCAACCTCACTAGGAGATCGAAGCTCAAGTGACCAAGTCTCCTATGCCACTTCCACAAATCAGAAGAAGATCCAGCAACCAAACAGCGAGAAGAACCGAAAGACTGAGAGAAATCAGCTCTGAAAACTCGGCCAAAAGGAACGATCTGACAAACTAGATGTTCCTGAGAATCGAGCACACGAGAAAGTCCAGTCTTAAAGCGCACCTCAAACCCATCTTGAAGGAGTTGCGAAACAGAGAGCAAATTCAAATGCAGGCTTGAAACCAAAGCAACGTCCTTCAAGATAAAAGACTCATTGACTCGAATGGTCCCATGAGACAGCACCTTACCTTTGCTATTGTCCCCAAATGTGATGTACTCCTTGTATTGCATGGGGTCGAGGCTGGAGAACCATTTGGAACTTCCGGTCATGTGGCGTGAACAGCCGAAATCAACAAGCCACATGTTCTCCAGGCCTCCGCTCTGCATCAATAGAAAGACAGGGGGTGAGCAAATGGCACAACACTAGGGTTAGTGAAATGAGGAGAATACCAGTGTTGAGTCATTTGCCCTAGAAAAGTGTTAGGAAAAACACCATACATGCCATGTCCCATTGGAGAGAAGTGATCACCACGTGGGGGAAAACGTGGTCCGCTAGGAGTGTGGGACTGAAAGCCACCGTCGCGAGGTCCAGAGTCATATAGATCATGACTTGGGCCACGCCGGGCACGACCACCACGTGGTCTCGCCACCTGAGGCCTAGCACCTTGAGGCATTGCACCTCTAGGCCTAACACTGTGCCTCTGAACAGGCGGTACATGTACGCCATGGGGAGGACGGTACATGTTCCGGTTGTTCAACTCGTACTCGCGCCGCTCATCTCTCTTCCTCCTAAAGCAAAACTCAGCCAAATGACCATCTCTATGGCAATAGTCACAGTGGTACCTCACCTCTCTCTTGGATGGTGGTTGACTCACTCTCTTGTGGATGTGGTTCACTCTCTAAGGCTTTTTGGCTTTAGGAAGGGGTGCACTAGAGATGTTGGGTAGAGTATCGAGTGAGTTCCGAAAGTGGTTTGGTTTGGGAACCCAAACTTGCTTGGATGGTGGAGCTTTTGGTGGTTCTTCAAACACACCATCTTTGATCATAGGCTTGGTAGACTCTGGTGGAGGGATCTTGATCAATTTGGGAGTGTTGGTGGGTTTCTCACTTGGGTTCAAACCACTATGTTCACCAACCTTGCCATAGACATGCTCACCCTTCCCACCTATAGCAAAGCCTACTCCCGATGAGTCAGTTCCCCGCCTGAACTGGCTCACCATCATGCCCAACTGAGGCTCACTGCATGACACCCAACTCAAGATGGACCGAAGTTGTGTGTTTTCTTCCTCGGTTCCCATCTTGTCGTGCCTGCAGGACTCAAGCTCCAACACCAAAGCTTCACATCGAACACATGTAGTGGTGGTGCTATCTGAGTTGGCCTTCTCAAACTCAACAAGTTTGGCAACCTTCTCTGCCAACTCAGATTGCAAGCCTGAGCAGGACTTGCATGCACCGAGCAACCCAGAACGAGACTTCAGCTCATCACATTCATCAAGCAAAACAGCATACTTGGATTGCAAGTCAGACAGGTTAGACATGTGTATAGCGCACTCATCGCACTCCTCCTCCTCTGACACCACTACACCACTCTTGGCAAGCTCCAACTCCTTCAAAGCAACCTCTAGCTGGTCCTTAAACTCTTTTCTCTTGCGGGCAGCACGCTTAAGCAACTTATCTTGACTCATCAATGTATCATTCATGGTATCAAGCTCAAGCATAAGTGAGTCAAGTGTGGGCGGTACCTCATTTTTGTCATCGTCGACATCGACGTCCTTTTTGAGCTTTGCTCCACCGTCAACCGCCATAGTGCAAAACCCACCATGGTTTGCACCGGCAACAAAGCAGAGACCGTTGAGCTTGTCCTCGCGCTTCTTCTCGGACTCATCGTCGGTCGAGGGAGAAGAAGAGTGATCATCGTTGGAGTCGTCGTCGAGGTCGCTGAGGGAGGTGAGGAAGGCGCGTTCTTGAGCTTTGGCCTTCCTGCGGTATGCCTTCTTAATCGCCTCCTTGTCGAAGCCGCCCTTGGCCTTGTGCTTGCCGGAGGTGTAGTCATGCTTATCCTTGCGCTTGCCGGAGTCGTACTTGTTGGTGAAGGGCTTCTTCTTGGGGCAGTGCGTGACAAAGTGGTCTGGATCTCCACATCCATAGCATCCCTCCTTTGGGCCACCACTGCGTCGGTGGTTCAAACGGTTGTTGTGAAACCGAGAGAACCGACTGATGACGAGTGCCAACTCATCATCCCCAAGAGACTCCAGCTGCTCCTCTGTGATTGACATCAAGCACGACAAAGAGAAAGAAGCTTGTGAAGGGTTAGTCAATGAACTTGAACCACTACCTAAGACCAAAGCCATGGTTGGTGCAGAAGGATTCTTGAGCTTGGCTTGGGTTTGGTAGTCGATCTCTGTGGACTTGAGCTTGCTGAAAAGCTCATCGACGGTGAGGGTGTCGTAGTTGGCCGACTCGATGATCGCTGACACCTTCACATCCTATACCTTTTGATCAAGGGCATAGAGAAGCTTGAGCGCCCTCTCATGATCACTATAAGGTAGGTTGGCCTTATTCGCTTTCATTTTGTTGACGATAGTCTGAAAGCGGGAAAACATGGCATCGATGGACTCACCATCAAACTGAGAGAAGTTCTCATACTCACGCTTGTACGTCTCGTAGAGTCTGGTCTTCACCTATGCGGTCCCCTCGTGATAGCTCTGAAGCCTCACCCAGATCTCTCGAGCTGTAGTACAATCGGAGACACGCTCGAACTCAGAAAGCGAAAGACTCGAGAAAAGCACACTGCGAGCTTTGCTATTTGCATTGTGCCGATCCTTGTGATCCTGGGTGGTACGGGCCGCAACAGGGAGCACAACGTAAGTAGCATCCTCGCAAATTTCCCAGACGAGCCAATCAATCCCCTGGAGATGCACAGACATGCGGATCTTCTAATAAGGATAGTTGGACCCATCAAAGTGCGGTGGTTTGCCGGAACCACGCTCCATGTCGCCTTCGTGGATCACGGACCGATTAAGGTGGAATGATCCTTAACCGGCTCTGATACCAATTGAAGGATCGGAAACGGCGACCAAGGGGGGGGGGGTGAATGGGAGCCTCCAATTTCTTTCGAAATCTTTGACCACTGTCCCAACATCAATCCCCAAAAAGCATACATGAAGGACTTGATGACCATGACCCTAGAGAAGGGTGGATGCTCTCTCAGAACATAGCGGGTCACCACAGAGCAAACGGAACACAGATCGAAGTCCCAAACGAGCAAACTCCCAAAAGAAAACAGCACTGCTCCTGCAAATATCAGACACGTCCGGTATTTTCAGGACACGTCCGGTATTTTCGGACACGTCTGGTATGATCTCGAACACGTCCGGTATTTTTAGCAGCAAGCTGACCAAAAGAGAAAATCCAAAACCCCATCAAATGATGTCCAAAAATCATGAAATTTTAACCATAGCTCTTTAGACACCAAGGGAAGGTCTCCACCAAATTTCAGCTCAAAACTCCAAAGTGAGAAATATCAGACACGTCCTAGATCATATCGGACACGTCCGGTATGAACGAGCAGTTTCTCGGGAAAAATCAAATCAAGCCATAATTTGATCAAATCAACTCCAAATGACTTGAAACTTTGCACAAGGGTTCACAAGCGAGTAGAAAGGCAACCTCTAAAGGATCATGGCCCGAAACAAACTCTAACTCCGTGAATCAAAGGAATTGAAGAATCCCACAAAAAATAGGTCAAGAACTTAAATTACTCGGATCTACGATCTCGTGAGGAATTAGTGGATTTCCTTCGGTGGAAAGCTTCTACTCATGTCATTGATCGATCCATGGCAACAAGAATGAACCAAAACCATCCCAAAACGGAGAAACGAGAGGGGAAACAAGAGGGGACAAAAGGAGCTCGTGAAGAACACTAAAATGACACCAAGAACACAACTAAATCATGAATCCCGGAGGGCATACGGTGGTTACGGCCACCGATTCCTTCAAAACCAAGTCACAATTTGAGTTGTGGACCTCTCTCATACATAGAAGCAAACTAGAGGAAGAAACCCTAAAGGAGAAAATGAAAACTGGAGGAGGTAAGGGAGATGGGGGCTCCCTCATCCTATTTAACAGGGCTATTACACATTCCCAGTTTTGCCCCTGGATACAAATGAGTTGAACCGCTAAGCCCAAGGGCGTTGTTGTCCAACCTGGTGTAATCTTGATCCGACGGCCACCGCGCCTTCTCATCGGTAGCTTCGCCTCGACGCGAACTCCCCGATGCCGCCACGTGCTGTCCGTCCCTCCTCGGAACCTCCGCCCAGGTTTTGAGGCCCAAACTCGTAAACCGTCCATCCGATGGTTTTGAGGTCCAAACCATCAAACCGTCCGCGAGTAGCGTACTCCATACGCGTCCCCCGCCATCGACGCGTGTCACCGCCGTCCTTGACCGGCCGGCCCGCCAAGTCCTCCTGAGCCTCGCTTGACTCACGCGTCCGCCGTCTTGACCCGGTCAACATCGTCACTCCATGTCTTCTTGCACTTGTCGATGTCCCAAGTGTCAGCCACCGTGGCTAGTCACCCGGCCTCTGGGTCCCTCGGTCCAAGCCTCACGTCCGTCCTTCACCGCTCCCGATCTGTCGGCACGGCACGTCCTCCTTGACCTTCACCTCGCCATCGACCACCGCATCCGAGCTCCACACCTGCACAACACAAGCCAAAAGACATGCCAGCACACATAGCTTTCGCCATGGTAGGGTTAGTCACCACTCAACCTACTTCGTGGATCACATTGATAATCACTCATCACAAAACAAACACACAAGGGTACTTGTCAACCTTGTGTTCGCAAATGATTTCTAATGAAATAGTTGTCAACTATAAAGTTGTATATCTCATTGAGATCTACAATTTTGGTTTTCATCGTTTTTCCATCTAGGGTCGTTTGTACAATTCGAAAAAAATGAGTTTCAAAATCTAAGCACTTCAAATAGAATTTTAGGACCATAAATGGTTTCAAATGAAAAAGTCATCAACTACAAAGTTGTCAATTACGTCGAGATCTACAACTTTGATATAAAGTTTGTTTTTATCTAACTTTATTTGAAAAGTTATGAATTTATTTATACCGTAGCATGGTTATCACCGCCTCATCATACAACGAGCCGACGGTGAAAATGTCTTCACTGCTGGTTCATATGGCAAGGCGACAAAGATGAGGAGCACATCATCACCGCCGGCTGTGATGATGGACTATCATCGTCGGTTGGTAAGCGAAGCGGCGGTGATAGTTATCGACCCGGACGTTCTTACGAACCAGCGGTGATACTCTCTTTACCAACGGTTCATATTACAAACCATTGGTGATAGCTATTACCATCGTTTTTAATGATACCGGTAGTGATAGATGTGTTGGTGATAGGTCAATATGTAGTAGTGTTGACGAACAACCTCCTCAATCCACACTTACACCAGATCGGTGAGAAACCCTTCATCCTTAGAGTTTGTTGTACAAAGGACCAGTTAACTTATTATAAGCCTTTTCGAAGTCTAGTTTTAGGATTACCCCATCCTTCTTCTTCTTATGCAACTCATGGATTGTTTCGTGCAAGACCACCACCCCGTCCACAATATTCATCCCTATCAAAAAGGTCATCTGTGACTGTTTCACTACTTTATCAACAACCGTAGATAGCCTGTTAGTCAAGACCTTAGTAAAGATCTTAAAGCTAACATTGAGCATGCAAATAGGTCTGTACTACTCAATTTGCTTGACCCCTTTTTTCTTCGGGATTAGAGTGATTGTGCCAAAATTAAGGTTCAAGAGGGGCACATTACCCATGTGGAACTCTCGAAACACGGTCATTAGGTCATCTTTGATGAGAGTCCAAAGCACTTGAAAGAACTCCGCCAAAAAAACATCAAGACCAGGAGCCTTATTATGTTTCATCTGAAAAATGGCATCATTATATAGACCTTGAAAATTTTACAATATTAATTACCTAAGAAATGCACGATGAAGTATCTTTTTACAAGAAGCCGACAAATATTTGTCAGTTGTAACCTCTTGTTTTGCGAATTGGACATGGGTTCTGCTGTTTTGATGAAGTTTAATTCTTATTGAAGGCAATCATGTATTCGTATTAGTTCCAATTTGATGTTTTCTAGTCCTTGTATTCTATTATTAACATTGCTCAGCAATCATTGTTAGACACCTCTAACTAATAGTTTGATATTGTAAGTTAATTCTTATCAGTCTACAAATAAAACTGTGAAGATAGACATGTATATGTATTACACAAGTATACATATATACATATATACACATATACATATATTAGCATTATAGACCTATTCTGTCAAATTGTTTTCCATACTGTCCTTCAAAACTTCATGCAAAATATCAAGAATCGTGAGTCGTGTGGGAGATTCTAAAAGATTGCATCATTGTCTATTTAACAGCTTATTACAGAAAACAAGGCACATATCTAAGCAAGCCCTAACATTATGAGACAAATTTATAGGTAAAGATTATGCTTTGAGAAGTTTTGGTTTGTCTCGGCGATGATTTGTTAATGCGGGGATGAGTGGATTCTTCTTCTTTTGTCTCAATCCGTTCCCTTTGCACTTCTGCTTTTTGCAAGTATCCATAGTTTGTGCTTCTTGAGCGGTGTGCCGGTGTGTGGCTGGGCATTGTTGAATTCGGAGGAGCATTTGTGGCCTCTTCCCTGGCCTAACGAATCAGCCACACTTAGCGGCAGTCGGTTTGGTTTTTGGTCTTTCTTGACGGTTGGCTAGTTGAATTGCAGCATGTGATGCACTGTTTAGTATTTTTTTTAGTTTCTTTTGGGTTGCCTGGTCATGGGCTCCTAGGGTTATAATCTTATATTTTCCCGTTGGGTGTTGTTTAATTAGTTCAACTAAGTTTTGAGAAGTTATGTTCGTCACTACCGGAAACGTCAAATTTGCCGAGTGTATTCTCTCGGGCACTCGGCAAACAAGTTCTTTGCCGAGTGCTGCGATAAAAACACTCGGCAAAAAAAACACTCGGTAAAGAGGAGTTTTGCACAGTGTAAAAAAACACTCGACAAAGATAGGGTTTGCCGAGTGTTTTTTTTTACACTCGGCAAAGAAAAAAATATTTTTTCTGAGAAAGAAGGAGAAGAAAAAAATAAAAAAAATCTTTGCCGAGTGTCCAGATCTAGGACACTCGGCAAAGGAAAAAAAATATTTTTTCTGGGAAAGAAGGAGAAGAAAAAAAATGGAAAAAAAAACTTTGCCGAGTGCCCAGATCTAGGACACTCGACAAACGAAAAAAAAAATCTTTTTTAACCCCCGGCGGACGCGCCCCAGGTCTCCCCGCATGCCCCTCCCCTTATCCGCGCACAGGCACGCGCCGCCCCCTCCCCGCGCCCGCACCGCCCCCTCCTCCCTCTCAGCGCCGGCACGGCCCTACCCTCCCCTCCTCCCTCTCCGGCGCCAGCGCGGCCTGCCCTTCCCTCCTTGCCTCGTCGACGCGGCCTGCCCTCCCCTCCTCCCTCGCTGGCGCGGCCCACCCTCCCCCTTCCTCTCTCGGCATGGCGGTGCTCCCCCTGCCTCTCCCTGCATGGCGGCGCACCTCCCTCCCTCCTCCACCAGATCCGGCCCCGGCGCGGGCGGATCCGGCGACAGGTGGCGCACGAGGAGGCCGAATCCAGCCCCGGACGCGGGCGGATAGATCTGGCCCGCTGAAAGCTCTAGTTTGGTTTTGGTTAATTGATGAAACCCTAAGTGCTAACCTAGTTTATCAAGATAATTATGAGATAGGTAGCACTACTCCAAGTAATGAAGCAATGACGAAGATCATGACAATGGTGATAGCATGGTGATGATCAAATGCTTGAACTTGGAAAAGAAGAAAGAGAAAAACAAAAGGCTCAAGGCAAAGGTATAAAATGTAGGAGCCATTTTGTTTTAGTGATCAAGACACTTAGTGAGTATGATCACATTTAGGATAGATAGTCATACTATTAAGAGGAGTGTAACTCGTATCGAAATGCGGTTATCAAAGTGCCACTAGATGCTCTAACTCATTGCATATGCATTTAGGATCTAGTGGAGTGCTAACACCCTTGAAAATATTTGCGAAAATATGCTAACACATGTGCACAAGGTGTTTGCAGGGTTGAGATGGGTTTGGGTCCCTCTCTCCCTCCCGTCGAGTAAGCTCGGCGGGATTCGGCGCTTTTGGAAAAATGAAATGTCTATTTTCTATTGCGCCGGATGCAAAATTCTTGGTGGTTGGCACATTTGAGCAAGGGTGAAGAAGTTAGAGTTGAAATGGAGTTGGTCGAAATGATGCTGGCGTCAGTCTACTGACCGGACGCTGGGTCACTCAGCGACCGGACGCTGAAAGGCTGCGTCCGGTCGAGCTGGCAGAGAGGTTGCCAATTTCGGTGTTGCACCGGACGCTGGACCTGAGATGCACCGGACGCTGGTTTCTGCGTCCGGTCAAACTGACGGGTCTGCACAGTGGCTAAGGGTTGAGCACCGGACGCTGGCTGCGTCCAGTCAAGGTGGACCGGACGCGTCCGGTCGGAAAAATATGCCTCGGGGAGCTTACTGGAAACGACCAGACGCTGGGGCTTCAGCGTCCGGTCAGTTTTGACCGGAGCGTCCGGTCAGCTTCGTAGCCGTTGAAATCTGACGAACAGCGTTTGAAGCTGGTGACGCGTGGCATCCATCGGGCGACCGGACGCTGAGGGCCAGCGTCCGGTCGGTATGACCGGAGCGTCCGATCAGAGCGTGTTTTGCCCAGTGAAGGGGTACAACGGCTCTATTTGATGGGGGCTCTATTTATAGCCCCATGGCCGGCTCAAGGGACAACTCTAGCAACCTTGTGAGCTTAGCCAAAGCCCTCCCACTCATCTCCATCATTGATCCATCATCATTGTGAGATTGGGAGAGAATCCAAGTGCATTGCTTGAGTGATTGCATCTAGAGGCACTTGGTATTCGTGTTGCGCTGTGGATTTCGCTTGTTTCTCTTGGTGGTTGCCACCACCTAGACAGTTGGAGCAGCGGTGAAGGATTGGTACGAGTTGGTGATTGTTCGTGGCCACCTTCGGTGATTGTGAGGGGAGTTGTACCTTCCCCGGCGGAGCGCCAAAAGGTAACTCTAGTAAATTGCTCGTGTCATTGAGTTACCTCACTTGTGGGTTGGTTCTTGTGGTGTCCAATCGTGTGGATGAGGTTTGTGAAACACCTCTTAGCCGCCGAACCACCAAGTATTGGTCGACACAACAGGGGACGTAGCGTGTTGGCAAACACGTGAACCTCGGGAGAAAATCAATTGTCTCTTGTCTTTGGCATTCTCCCGGTGATTGGCTATATATTCATCTTGTGATTGGTTCATCTCCTACACGTCGGTATAATTACCTTACTCACTTATTTACATTCTTACAAACTAGTTGACACAAGCTCTTTAGTGTAATTAGAATTGAGAGCTTGCTTTATTATTTATATTCATCTAGTTGAGCTCTTTAGAGTAGCAAGGTGGAGAGCTCTTAGTGAGTAATTACATAGCAAGTTTGTGTGCCTAAGTAATCATTGCAACTAGAATTGTTGGATAGGTGGCTTGCAACCCTTGTAGAGCTAGAGCAAGTTTGCATTACGCTATTTGTCATACTAATCAAATTGCTCTAGTTGATTTGTAGATTTTTAAATAGGCTATTCACCCCCCCCTCTAGCCATATTAGGACCTTTCACCCGCGGCCCTCCTCTCCCTGGCGTGGCGGCGCTCCCCCTGCCTCTCCCTGCATGGCGGCGCACCTCCCTCCCTCCTCCACCGCCTCCACCAGATCCGGCCCCGGCGCGGACGGATCCGGTGACGGTGGCGCACGGGGAGGCCGGATCCGGCCCCGTCGTGGGCGAACGGATCTGGCGCGCGGCCCTCCTCTCCCGGCGGCAGCAGGTGCCCTGCCCTCTCCCTCTCCCAGCGCGGTGGCGCCCTCCCCCTCCCTTTCCCAGCGGTGGCACCCTCCTCCTTCCTCTCTCGGCTTGGCGGCGCTCCCCCTGCCTCTCCCTTTCCCGGTGGCGCTCCTCCACCGCCTCCACCAGATCTGGCCCTGGCGTGGTGGTGGCCTAGGCGTGGTGGTGGTGCAGCGTGGGGAGGAGAAGACGGCAGGTTGTTTTTTTATTTTTTCTGAAAAATTATTTGCCGAGTGTTTTTTGGCACTAAACACTCGACAAACTAGCGTTTGTCGTCAAAACGTTTACCGAGTGTCGTTTGCCGAGTGTTTTTGAGGCTTCACCGAGTGCCCCTAGCACTCGGCAAAGATCCTGTATCACTCATATAACTATTGTAGATACGCTAATTGAGTATCTTAAACGAGCAGTGTATATGCGCTCGGCTATATAATCGCTAATTAGATTATTGATTATAAACTAGTGTAGCAGGGACGTCAAATGGCTACTGGCTCCCATTTTTCAGCGACAATAATCCAACATGGGCGTCCATCCCTAAGACGCGGCTCCATAGGAACCAGCGCCATATCTCTCAGAAACAAAAAAAACAAATCTCCACTGCCTCGTATGCTTATCTGCTCGGCCCCGAAGCAGTGTGGCCGCTCATCCGCTCTGCCCTCTTCACCCACCGCGCGCTCATCGAGCTGACGCGCTGTGCCCATCCCCCAATCACCGGCCACGCCGTGCAGCCTCGCTCCCTGTGCTGCTCACATGCACCGCTCACCTGCGTCCCAGTCACCTGTGCTGCTCACTCCCTCACCGTCCGTACGTCGCTCATCACCGTCGGGTGCACCGCTGACCCCGCCATGACCGCTGTGGTGCACATGCCGTGGCACCTCAGGTCTTCCCCGGCCGAGCAGTGGCGGAGCCAGGAATTGGCGGCTGGGTATGCCAAATGCATAAAATTTCGAAGCAAATAAGCAATACAATGGACGATAATTTATAATGGTCATAACATTTAGCAAATCCATAATAATAACCAAAGTAGAAGTTCGAAACATAAATATTAAGAAATATTACAAAACAGTAATGACTACTACAATATAACTCTACGATCCCCTTGTTGGAAGAGATCGATGATATCCTCATCTTTCACTTGACCGAAGAATTCCTTCTCATTAAATGTAACCAAGCAATTATTCAAATATTCATCACCTATTTTATTCCTTTGCTTGTTCTTCACATAATTCATTGTGGAAAACACTCTTTCAACACTAGCAGTGGCTACGGGAAGAATTAGCACCAACTTAAGAAGCTTGTAAACAACGTAATAATGTTTATCTTTTTGTGTGTCCACAAGCTTAACTGAAATCTCACATAGGTTCTTCAAATTTTTAAACCTTTCATCTCTACGAACATGAGAAATGTACATATTAAGCTGCCATGGAAGTTTCCCTAATTCCTCAGTTGTGAAATCCTTAGGATAAAACTTTGTAGCAAGTGTAACCAACTTAGCTTGATTATAAGTAGCAAATGAATCAAGTGGGCTAAATGCTGCCATGCAAGAAAGTAGTTGTGTGTTTACCTCATTAAATCTATCATTCAATTCTCAAAGTTGCCTATCAATGACGCTCACAAACATGTCAACATGGAAGCGATGATAGTTCATTGTGCCATTATAGAACCCTCTTTTAGGTCTCCCAACAGGATAATAAGGACCCTCCATGTCAATAACTTTAATCTTGTACTTCACACAAAAAGAAGTGACCCTCTGAAGAAAATCATTCCATCCTTCCTCTCCCCGCAAGCACTGCAAATGAAACTTTGTAAGATCAACAAGAACCATGGCATTCACAATATCTTGATCTTTCTTTTTCAAAGCCCTACTCAAGTCCTCTGTATAACCAAATATTTCTTGCATCAAGTGTGCCATGAATACAAACTCGAATGATCGAAATGATGTCAACATAGTCATAGCTAATTGGGCATCCATTGTGGTGTACTCTTTTCCAATCTTCACCAGAACACACCTGATTGCAGGATACATAAGGATAACATGCATCATAGTTTTGTAGTGAGAGCCCCATCGAGTATCACATGGCCTTCCCAAACCCATTTCTTGATTCAAACCCCTTCTGGTTTCTACTTCCTCCAACTCTAATGCATCAATTAGTTCCTCAGCCTGAGCCATTCGAAGCATTCTCATCTTTTTATAAGAATTGCCAAGAACATTTAACAAGATAGCAAGCTGTCCAAAAACCATGTGCAATCCCCACTCTCCTTAGCAACAGCAACAAGAGTTAATTGTAGCTGATGAGCAAAGCAATGAACATAATAAGCATATGGAGACTCGTCCATAATTAGTTTCTTTAGCCCATTAGAATTACCTTTCATATTGCTAGCTCCATCATATCCTTGCCCATGAACCATTGCAAAGGTCAAATTATACTTCATAAGCATATGCTCCACTACAGTCTTAAGTGTCATAGCACTAGTATCTTCAACATGTGCAATACCAAGAAATCTTTCAACTGCCCTTCCTTTCTTATCAACGTAACGCAAGCACACAGCTAGTTGTTCATTCTGGTACACATCAGCAGACTCATCAGCAAGTATTGCAAAGTTTTTACCACCAAGTTCCTCAATTAGTAGCTTAGTAGTCTCTTATGCGCAACATTTGATGAGCTCATGTTGTATATCATGGCATGTCATCTTACAGTTCTGTGGAGCATTCTTTAGAACCACCTTGTCAACCTCTTCAAAATTTCCTGCTAGCTAATTTAAAAGCTCAAGGAAATTTCCTTTGTTTAGCGAGTCTTCACTTTCATCATGCCCTCTAAATGCCAAGCCTTGGCGCAATAGAAACCTTAAACACTTGAGTGTCCATGTCAAACGAAGCTTATATAAAGCTTTGTATTGTGTGGTGTTTGAAGCAATAGACTCCCGAATTGATGTTGTTGGTGTAGTGAACCTATCACATTTCTCTTGAGCTTCAGCATGAGCACTACTGACAGTACCCATGTGTTTTTTCAATCTTGATTTCAGGTGCCAGTTTCGCCACCCATCATTCACAAATGTATCTCCACCTGGGCATTTTGATTTATCCTTGAACAAATAGCAAACAAAACAGAAAGCGGCATCTCTTTCTACACTGTACTCAAGCCACTTATGTTGCTTAAACCAAGCTGGGCAAAAGCGACGTGGATGACCACTTATATTTCTATATTGAAAATCATGATTCTTTGGCTGACATGGACCCAACTCAATATATCTCCTTCTAACTCTATCCTGGTCATTGACATCATACCTTGAGATGGGTATTCGCTTCCCAGGATCATGCTCAAGTGCTTCCAAATCTGCTCCAACTTCACCCTCTTCATCAGTTGCTGCATCATCTTGTACAATTGGAGTTGGGGAGCCTCTGTCTGATTGAGGAGCTTCATCATTTGCTTCAACAGCGGACTGTGCCACTGCCAGTGCTTCATCATCATCCTGTGCTTGCACAAGTGCTACCTGCAGATTGTTCTCAGTCTGAACAAGAGGAGGATTTGGTGTTGATGTGGGTTCTATTTTTTTTGCCTTGGCAGCTTTCTCCCATAATGCAAATATGCTACTACTATCCTTCTTCATCTTGACTACAATTTACAAAGAACTAAATGTTAGAAAATTACTAAACAAAGTAGCACTCAGCATAGCACTAGCAAGAACAAATAAATTAGAGGAGAAAATGAAATCTTTACCTAGCTGCCTGCTGCAATTGTGGTGACGAACTGACGTCTGACGATGCGCTGCTGCTTGCTGCTGCTTGTCACTGCCTCACCGCCTCACTGACCGCCCGCGGCGTAGAGGAAGCGGATCGAGATGTGCCGCGCGGCCGCCCGCTGCAATTGCGGTGACGCTGTGCTGCTGCCTGTTGCTACTGGTCACCGCCTCACCGGCCGCCCGTAGAGGCGTAGAGGAGCAGATCGAGATGTGTCGATGTGCCGCCGGTCGCCCGCTGCCGCAGCAGTCAGCAGATCGAGAATTCAAGATGCGCCGCCGCCGCTTGGGACGAGAGTTGTTGCGAAGAACGGGACTACAGGAGTCGCAACTTGTGAACGGGATGCCGACGGGACTACGGGAGGGATTCTGGCCGCTTGGGCTTTGGCCAAATTGGCCTGCTCGCTGCTACTTTGTTTGTGGGCTTTCGGTCCTTTAGAAAATAGAATATATATATATATATATATATATATATAAGTATACATGTATTTATTTTTTGTACCAAAATCTTGGGTATTCCAAGGAATACCCAGGCATACCCTTAACGCCGCCCGTGCGGCCGAGCCAAGGGAACCCACGAGCGTGGCCGAAGCTGGTGGTGCTCGTGCGCCGCCGGATATCACCCTGACGACCGAAATCAACCGGCCCCGGCCTTCCCCTCCCCTATGTTGCAAATGTATGTTTCATGTGTTTTAGAGGTATGTTGCAATTGTTTTATATGGATATTGCAAAAGTCGATTAGGATGTTGCATATGTGGCATATTAAGTGTTTTCAATGGTACATTGCAAGCGTTTTGAAGAAAATATTTCATCTGTTTCAGACGTATGTTGCGGCAAGTGTTTTATCTAGACGTTGCATATGTTTCACACACATCTTGTAAATATTTTTTTTGGATGTTGCATATGTTTCATACACATATTGTAAGTTTTTTTTATCTCGATGTTGCATATGTTTCACACAAATATTGTAATAGTATGTTTCATCTGTGTCTGACGCATGTTGCATCCAAGTGTTTCATGGGGCACGCTGAGTGAAGGGCGTAGCGGGGGATGGGGCGCGTCAGAGCTGGGGATCGACGGACGAGGGGCGCAACGAGCTGGGGGCCGGCTCTTGGGTCCCGCCCACGCGGAAAGATAGGAGGGGGTCAGGGGAAAGGAGCAGGACGCCGGGGGGGGGGGGGGTGCGGGTGCACATGCGAGGTGGGTGCGGGCTGCGCGGCCATCCATCCAGACGCGAGGAGCGGCGGGCGCAGCATCACGTGCGAGTCGGAACGAGGCGGGCGGATGTGGGCTGCATGGGCGTTCGAACGTCGGGGTGCTGGCCAGGTCGTTTTTCCGGGGCGTGACTGCATCACTGCCACCATATATGCTGCGAGCTAGATCATCCTGCAGCCTGTTCGGCTGGGGCTGAAATGATCGTATACGATCGTGGATTATTACTGCTGGTTGGTTTGGTGTAAGAGAAAAATGCTGTTCTGACTAAAAATTTACGATCGTTTACGACCCAGCAAACAGGCTGCTGTCTGTCTGACACGACGTAGGCGCATAGATTACACGGTTGAAAGATGCAGCCAATGCAGCTAATTAATCTGGCTTAGCACTGCCCTCTGCGTTTTCTTTACTCTGAATCCACACAAAGTGGGGCATGCAACTAATGAGCTGCCAGCACAGCACTGCTCTGCTAGTGCTCCGAGTAAATAAAGAAAACAAAACTGCTCTCAAAATCCAGGACAGTGAGATACCCTGCGGCCCCACGTTAGCCGATCGCTTTGCAAAGGGCTTTGCAGAGTATGAAGCGCATGATTACCTCTGCTGCTGCTGGTTAGTGCAGTCGATGATCAGTGGATGGAGGTAAAAATAGAATACTCGTCAGCAAAGCTCTCATGGCAGGGTTACGAGAGAGATCAGCTCAGTAATCTAAGCTCGATACGTTGCAGGCTGAAACGGGATTGAGTTCCGGGAGAGAGGATCTGTGCCTGTTCATGCGTGCGTGTACGGTGTACTCAGATGCAGCCAAAAGTAGAGCAAGAAACTGTTGCTCCGTATCAGGTTCGGGGGGCTCTCTAGTATGTCTGCACAAGAGCTACTGGATTCAGACCATCTCAGTGTATGATGACCGGCACAGCAGAGAGGTTTCTTGGATACTGACTGTTCTTCAAATTCAGTCGTCGCATAAGGAAAAAGGGTTTTTTTTCTCATTGTAGAACACGCATGTTAGGTTTATTTTGAACCTTGTATGAAACCCAGAGGCACGATAAGGAAAACTTAACAGATCCCGAGACGGGACAAGAAACGTTTTTGGTACCGGAGGCAGCGAAACACTTTCAAATTTTACTACCTGGGAGCCACTGTTCATTCCATGCATGCGTTTGTCACACTAACACCAAAAGGCACAAAAAAGTGCAAACAAACACAATAGAAGCCCCTTTTTTGCCCCCATGCATGTATGCAGGGTTAAAAAAAATGTTTGGAGCATGTACTCACTCAGTCCAGAAAAAAACGCAATTGTACCTTTGAACGACCAAAAAAAAAACACAATTCTAGCTTTTCGTGTTCGGGTTTAAAACTAGAATTGTGTTTTTTTTTTTTTGGAGGGAGTAGTCTTATAGAAGACCTAGGAAGCAGTGAAAGGTAGCATGTACATGGAGATCTGGGGACCTCTGAGACAGAGACAATCAGAGTTTCATTCCATGTAGGACCAAGCAGCAGGCAGCTGCTGATGAACAGCAAAGGAGAGTTCTGATGAGTATAGTGGCCACAGCCATAGCCATAGGAGCAAGCAAGCATGCTCCCTGCAGAACCCAATGAATGAGATAAAGGGGGAGATGGGTGAAAAGAAGAGAATAGAGCACCCAAATTAAAAAGATGAAGAGGGGACCCAACCCAAAGGCCAAAGCCACTGGACTGTGCCCCATTAATTGCATTCTATTGCTTGCCCCCTCGGTCCAATGAGAACACCTGTGTACCTGAAGATTGACCGGGTTTAAAGTGCTCAAGCAAGCTGCATGCATACACAGATTTAGGTCCCCTTTGAAATCGAAGAATTTCACATGAGTTATACAAAAATTTCACAGACATCAGTTCATTTTCATTGGAAAAACATGAAATTAGAAGAAAAAAAAACCTGCTTTCTAAGGGGGTCTTATTTTAATTTGGATATGTTGCTTGCTTGTTATTTGAAAACTGATTCATGACTTCACACAAACAGACCTTAAGGGTCGCTAATTACCTCTTGTACGTTTTAGATAGATAAGAATGCCTCATTTTCAAAAATTTGAAAACATTTTCTAAAACTAGTTTACTATAACGTAGTGGCAATAATTAGTGGATTTGAAGAATTAAAGCTATGCTGTTTTGTTTACAAATTACACAACAGACATCCACAAACGTGCACACATATATGTGCTCCTTATTTTCCTTTCTCCATAGGGTGTATTAAGAGTTGAAATAGTCGAATGTTGACATTTTTACCAACAAATACTAGAAAAGTATTCCATGCTTAATGTTTGAAAGTTCTATCAATGGCTTCATACATCACATATTAAACACTAATATATTTCCAAAAGTGGTTACAATAAGCTGAACTAAAATTGTGATATCAAATTCGAGTAGGGACGATTGCAATATTTTTTCCTATATGCTTGACAAAAAAAGGATGTAAATTTTGACAAAAAAGATAATTACCCCCTTATTTACAGGCTGTTTTGAGGCTGACTTATTGGACACGGTCTTGGTCCATTCATGAGAAGGAGACTGACCAATCAAATTTGAAGTGAGTATGTCGGCTGTTGGAGACTACGACAATGGAGCTGCTACAAAAAAAAAAAGGATGGTTGTCTTCTTATAGGCTCAAAGCTTAGTTTGTGATTATGCTCTCTTTTTTAACTGTCATTATGCTCTTTAGGACACTTATCTTTTGTTGCTTTTTGAGAGCATGTCCTTAGCAAGAAAAACTTCTATATTGATTTTTGCAGCAATTGATAATATATTAGTAGTTATTGAATACTTTTCAATGTTTTTGTTTGAAATCCTGATATATATATTATATAATGCTCTATTTGGCGGGGCTTTAAGCCCCCTTTGGCACAGCTTATCCAAAACGGCTTCACCGGTGAAGCCAGAAAAACTAGTTTTTTCCGGCTTCTAGTTCATTTTAACCCCGGCTTACAAAACGGCTTCACGCTACAGTGCCTCGATTTATACAAAATAGATGAAGCCGAAGCCAGCATAAGCCATGTCAAAGAGGCCCTTAGTATATATAGGGGCTTCTTCATCGGCTTAATTAAAAGCCCACCAAACGAGCACACGCGGGAGCAACTTTTGGACCCCGAAAACAATGAAACTGAAGCTAATTTCGGGACAGAAGCCAAAGCCACCAAAATGCAGCTTTTCTTGGTTTCTCCGTTTGTAGGGAAGCCCAAATCTTACTAAAGATGGTCAAGCGTCTTAGTGGGGGGTTTATGGCCCATTTTTCAACACATTAATATTTTGAAAACAGCGCAGAAGAGTTTCATCCCCATAAAACTCTCTCTACTCCTATGAATTTTCATCATCTTTTTCTTCATCAATGCAGTTTAATGCCCATTAAGATATGCCTAATAAAAGAAATAAGAGGTTGCATGGGGGAATTTAACCGTACTGGTCCAGTTATAGTGCTACCTGAGAGCTCGATCGCCCACCGTATGGAAGTCCCATAACATGGTCTGCTTGTACACTGGTGACTGATCAGTCGTCTGATGAGACGAGTAATTCCGCGAAGGTGTTCGACATGCATAGTGGAAAATAAAAGATGTTCGGCATCGGATTCGCTAAGGAGGAGGGGACAACAGCTTTACCAGACGCTCGCGCCCTCATCAATTGATCGATGCATGTCAACTTACGACAGATATGCCAAATACTCAAAGAGTATGCATACCCCTTTGGCCTACATACCCATCCTACAAGTATCCCCGGCGTATGATGAGACGAGACCACAGCTGCTGCTGCTGCTTTGCCTGTTTGTCCCTTTAACCGGTTGAGTGGTGGACACACACAAAACACAGACGACATGGGAGGTGAGTTGTGGAGTATGTCCATCTATCCAAGCCAAATTGCCAATGCCATGCGTGCCTTTCCTTGCAAACACTCACCCCGGACTTGGACTACTTCTAATTAAACAGGCTACCCGGCGGCATGAGCATGATGGCGCCGCTCATTGCATGGCGCTTGCGCAGCCGCAGCACTCCATTGCATGGCATGGGCACTTCCACACCTGTGTTGGGGGACGTTTGGTTGGGCAGGGCGCCCCCTCCTTCCTTTTTTCCCCCCAAAAAAGCACACACACCCACACTCTCTTCATTCCTTGACCGAGTAAATTATTCCTCTTCCCTCTCAACCCAACTCAATTGCCTCGTGCTGCAAAGCCTCATGCTTTGTCGGCCCCGGCTCGGCCCCCTATGGCTAATCTAACTGAGATTTCCTCTCTCTTCTATCCCTCGTCAGTCGTCACCATGATCGATAAGCAGCCTAGATAGGTGGCTGAAAGTGGCACTGTGGCAGTGCTATGCTATATAGCGCCCCCGGTGTGCTCGCCTCAGGAGCCTTGGGAGCAGCAGCAGAGAGCAGAGATATCGTTGCGTAGAGGGAGGAAGAGTGCTCCTTCGTTCGTTTTTGGCCAAACCAAAACGACGACCCGCCAGCTATCACTTGAGAGTTCAGAGCCACGCGCGCTGCCGGCCGGCGCCCAGCTCGATTTGTGGCGACAGCGGCACCAACTCCCAAGCTCGCAAGCAAGCAAAGCAAAGCAGCAGTCACATACAGGCGGAACCGAACCGGCCAATGTATTCTTCGTCGCCTGCTTGGGTGAAGAAGAAGCGCGTGAGCAGCCAAGAGCACAAGCCACTCTTTTGCAACTGCAGCTGCAGGACCTTTCACAGGCCGGTCATCAGCAGGACGCCGCACTGACGACGACGACGATGGCCTCCTATGCCCACCTCGTGCGCCTCCTGCTCGTCGCGCTTCTTCTTGCCGCCGGCTGGGGCTGGGCCACCGCGGCGAACGACACGCAGAGGTTCCGGCCCGGCGACGAGCTCCGGCGGTACAGGAGGGTGCAGGCGCTGCTCAAGAGGCTCAACAAGCCGGCGCTCCGGACCATCCAGGCACGTGCGTGCACCTCTCCTCCTCTGCTCTTGCATTGCTTTGCTCTCTCTGTTTCGTTGCCGAGGTGTCTGTGTCTGTGTCTGTGTCTGTGTCTGTGTCTGTGTCTGTGCGTTCATTATTTGCAATGACGACACTGACAGTGACCTTGCTTGCTCGGTTGTCGGCGTGTCTGTCTGTTTGCAGAGCCCCGACGGCGACCTCATCGACTGCGTGGCGGCGCACATGCAGCCGGCCTTCGACCACCCAAGGCTGCGCGGGCAGAGGCCACTGGCGGACCCGCCGGCGAGGCCCAAGGGACACCACCACCGTCGCTTCCCCAGCAATGACACCACCGCGGACGCCGGCGTCCAGCTGTGGGCGGCGTCCGGGGAGGCGTGCCCGGAGGGGTCCGTGCCCATCAGGCGGGTCACGGAGTCGGACGTGCTCCGCGCCAGCTCCGTCAGGCGGTTCGGCAGGGCGCCCGCAGGCAGGGTGCGGCGCGACTCCGTCTCCGGCGGCCACGAGGTATGGGATCATGGGAATTGGGGGTCCAATCCCGCTTGCATTTATTCCAACAGCCTGACATCATTCAGATCGAGGCAATAGATAAGCTAGCTAACGTGTGCACCGCCGTCCCTGACGCATGCAGCACGCGGTAGGGTACGTGGCCGGCGACGAGTACTACGGCGCCAAGGCGAGCATCAGCGTGTGGGCGCCGCAGGTGAGCACGGCGTCGGAGTTCAGCCTGTCGCAGATCTGGGTCATCGCAGGCTCCTTCGGCAACGACCTCAACACCATCGAGGCAGGGTGGCAGGTCAGCCCGCAGCTGTACGGGGACAACGCGCCAAGGTTCTTCACATACTGGACGGTGAGAACTTGCACTCGCTTTACGCACCTCCTCTGCTCAATTGCTCATCACCTCATGCATATAGCATCTTGATCGAGTCTTGACTGCTCTGATGACCAACCACACCTGCTGACCTGCAGACGGACGCGTACCAGACCACCGGGTGCTACAACCTCCTCTGCTCGGGGTTCATCCAGACCAACAGCCGCATCGCCATGGGCGCCGCCATCTCGCCCACCTCCGCCTACAACGCCGGCCAGTTCGACATCAGCCTGCTCGTCTGGAAGGTAGGCATCTAGTCTCATCTAGTATGCGGTCCCCGCCGGTCCTAGCTTGTTCAATGGCAACTCCGTCCATCCCTCTCCCTGCACAGGGCGCAGGCGGCAGACAGCAGCACACGCCGCACATCATTGCACTCCAGTCCTTGCTTTAGTTTGCTTCCTCCTTTCGGCTTTTCAAGTGCACGGCTTTTCACATACAGCGCGTTAGTTTTTTTTTACAAATGAGTATGATGAGTAGCAGTGGTGGAGCTGAATTTTCCTCCTCTTTTCGTTTTCTCTGTTTCATTCATTTCAAATTAACCTGAAATCTACTGGCTTTCTTTCAGGACCCGAACCACGGCAACTGGTGGCTGGAGTTCGGCTCCGGCGAGCTGGTGGGGTACTGGCCGTCGCTGCTGTTCAGCCACCTGGCGTCGCACGCGAGCATGGTGCAGTTCGGCGGCGAGGTGGTGAACACGCGCGCGTCGGGGTCCCACACGGCCACGCAGATGGGCAGCGGCCACTTCGCCGGGGAAGGCTTCGGCCGGGCTTCCTACTTCCGCAACCTGGAGGTGGTGGACTGGGAGAACAGCCTCGTCCCGCTCGCCGCCGGCTTCCACGTCACCGCCGACCACCCCAACTGCTACGACATCCAGGGCGGCGTCAACGGCGTCTGGGGAAACTACTTCTACTACGGCGGCCCCGGCAGGAACGTCAGGTGCACCTAGTAGTACTAGAAGCTCGTCTCGTCTCGTTACTTGATGACGTTGCAGCCATGCAGGGCACGGCATTGGCAGCAGGGGAGGAGCGAGGATACCTACCTTTTTGCATTGCTTCTCAAGTCAAGAATCTGTATCTTTCTTGGTCTGGTTCTTGTCATTTCTTTCTTGTTATTATTTTCTTTTCCTTCCTTCCCACCAAAGGTTAATTAATTTCTCAAAAGGGAGAATCATGGATCATGTAGTTTTCTTTTTCTTTTATTTTTTTCCTATTTTCTTGGTGGTCTGAAACAAAAGGGTGAAGGGTTCAGTGCCAGTTATTAAACGTAGTCCAGTTCATCAGGTAGCGATGATCGATCGAGTTGTAATGTAAAAGCCCCCTGAACAATGTAGTCAAGCTAGCAGTATATACATACATTTGTTTACTCCTTTCCAGTTTACCTTGCTTGCCTCTGACTCAAAGTCTTCGATGATCGATCATGAACAAAGAGAAAAAAAGAAAAAGAAAAAGAAAAACTGGGCTGTGCCGCGCTTGGACGCTAAGCAACAGAGCCTCATGCAAAGTCTTGTCGTTTCTAAATTCAAGCGAAAACAAATCAAGTACCTCGACCTCGAAAAGCTAGTAAAACTGTTTGCTGACATTCGAAGCTACAAGAAGCAATCAAACACCTCGGTGAAACAAAACAACCGATCGCGTCTTCAGCGAATGTTACAGCTGCAACGAGGAACAAGAAAACTCATGAGACGACGGAATTAGTCGGAATGCCATGCTATATATTTGTAGCTAGAATCTAGAGCTGTGTGGCCTGTAGGGGGCCGGGGTACACTAGTCAGCACTCTGTTCGTCCAAAAAAGAACGCAATTATGAAAAACGTGTCGGTCAAACTAGTTCAAATTTAACCAAATTTATAGAAAATAATATTAATAGTAGCAAATATGTCAGTGCATTGCAACGGGAGAAAAAATTCATCAAATGTTCATGAAAACACGACGGTGGAAATTCTACGTATTTATTTATTTATCTTTTCTACAAATTTTTAAGCTACAATTAATTATTTTATGACCATAACATCGACAATATAATATAAGTTAATGTTTACATTAATATGATAGTGTCCTTGTATGGATCATGCATTGGCCGATTAATTGCCATACATGTTGGTCACATGCCCGTATGCATATGCATGACTGGAATCCTGGTTTGATAAAAGCAACACACAATACTTTAATATTAATTATATATCCAAATACAAAAATACGTGACGACCTTTATCTTCTCCTCAACTCTGCGTGCATCCATCCATCCCCTGCCCTGCAACCTCTCTCTCATCTGTATCTCCCCATCCGAACTCTCCTCTCTCCACTTTTCCTAAAAGTTGGTGTGTGCGGTGGCGACGCCGGCGAGGCTACCATGCACAACGGCGCGCTCTCTGTCTGGTTCTACGTGATCCGGGGCGAGGCACCGTGATTGTAACACCTCTGGTGTTACGAGCTCGCTAAGCACTGAGATTATGGCCTGAGAGATAGATCTATAAATATAGTGAGTTAGTTTACTAAAATGCCTATATGTGTTAATGAAAAATCCTAACGCAAAGAGTAGAATAAGTAGTTCTAAACATTGGCACGGAAGCAATTTTTATAAACAAAAATTAAATATAATTTGTATGTAGTACTTGAATAAATTTTAGAGTGTAAGTGTAGTAGATGGAAATGCAACATTAATTTTTGGAGAATAAATACTATTAGTTAGTAATTTGGGAAGTTCAAAAATCGAACTTGGGATTTAAGAAGGGTCATTTCGTTGACGGCAAACGCTTGAACTTGTGTTTAAAAGTATCATTCTTTGGCGAACTATATTGGACAAACTAATTAGGAAGTGCTTAGATATTTTGTTTCTAAGAGTTAGTATGTAGTATGGGCTAGGTCATGGTACAATTGTTAGTTGAATCTGGCAAGGTTTAGACCTTTTAAAAATTCAATCAAAAGTGTTAGGGGAGGTTAGTACTAATCGGATATTGAATTCTTGTAAGTCTAAAATGATAATAGATAATGCTATTTTGTCATTTAAATTTTAACAAAAATGCCTAAACATTAAGTTTATGTTTTGGTATCATCGGTTGCATTAAAGTGAGTGTTCAAGCTTGGTACACGTGGTTGTGCTGTTGGGTAGTACGTTGCTCTCGCAAAAATTGCCCAAACTACGTTGGAACGCGCTGTGAACCATGTCGTTGGCTCTCTGTCCGTGAACTGGCGCCGGCGCAATGAGCTCATTTTGGCATGCTTCTATCTCTCTCTCAAGTTGCTCTCAGGGCATGTGGTTTGCTTCGCTAGCTAGTGGGTAGTACCGTCTTTGGGTTAGAGTAATTGGTTGAACTTTAGTCGAGTTAATCGATAGTTTTTTGTTCGCTTTAAAACTCGTGCACGTCACCCATCTCACTTTCATGTCTGGGCTCGCGGTCACCGTGTGTACATGAGTGGCGGGCGCCGGGCTCAGCTGTTGCCAGCCGCGGTTTTCTCCTCGGGCCTATCCACGTGTCGTTGCCACGTGTCGGCTGACGCCGTGGCATGCCCCTCGCCTTCCTGTGCCCTCGTGCTGTCCTGGCCACGCCGTGTCGCTGCGCCGCGTGCAGGGCCAGGCCAGTTCCTTGGCGGCTGCCATCGGATCGACATGGCGCTCTTCTTGTCGTCCAATCTAGCTATTATCGAGTCGCTAGCGGTCTTCCCTGCCTCGTCGCATGCCTGTCCTTGTCGGGATGTCATCGCTCCTCTCGTGTCGCGTCGTGCCTTTACTCCGCGCAGCGGCTTGCGCGCGGCTCTGTTTCCTGGCCTTAGACCTTGTCGGCTCAGATGAGCCATCCCATCCCAGTAGCTCATGACCGCTCCCTCTGAGCCGTGCTATGAGCTTGCCCTCGCGTATTTATCGTGGCCTCGGCCGGGTTTGGCCGGTTCAAGCATAGCCGTCGCTGCCTGCCATGATCGGTTGAGCTGCGCCATTTTCACCTTGCTCGCGGTCTGTTGCACGCCACCATGGATCAGCGCTCCAGCAGCTAATTAAGAGCGACAGCTTGTGGGCCGACTCGTATCAGGGCACCGGTGCGCCTCATAGGCAGCCTATTTGGCAATTTGGTCACCACCGACCATAGGTGCTGCTCCAGTCATAGGTTTGAGGTAAGTCCCACTCCGTGGGAAAAGAATCAAATTGAGCTTGTTTTTGAGCTCGTGTTAACTTCCTCTATCCGGTGCTCGTTTCCATTTGGCCAGGGCGTGCGTTGTCGACGTGCTGACGCCACCTTGTCCGCACCGGAGCACCGCTGCACCGTCGGGCGTAGGTGGCTAGCTCAGCTCGAACTCCCTCCGACTCAACCGCCACCGCAGCATGATTTCCGGTGAGCCACTAGTGCCTACCTGCTATCTCCACCACTCGATAGTGCCATAGGTCATCGGGACGGGCGCGTCGCCGCCATAGTTAGCCACGCGCAGCTGCTGCTCGAGTCCTTGACCGCCGCCTACCCCTGCGGGTTTAGCCGTAATGAGTGATCGACCCTTTTGGCCTGCCGTTGCGGGTCTTGGTTGCCCGACGTAACCACCGTTGCCGCTGGTGAGCCGCGCCGTCAGAAGCAGGCGCGCCAGGGACAAAGTGGTTGCCGCCGGCCTGTTTCGAATTCTAAAACATTTTATAATTTAGTTTCTAAGGCAAATTATAAATTCAATATAAATTTGTGTAGTGGACCAAAAATTATGAAATCAATTTTGTTAGGTTCCTAAAATCATGATCTATCTGTGGGTATATTTTGTTCACGTAGTTTTATAATATTCTTAGGGGCTATATAATTAATTTGAGGTACTTAATATTGTCAAAACATGAACTGGTAGGAATTATTGTGATGAATTGGTAGGAGTACTGGCCCTAAAAATTTTACAGTAAATTCCTAGCAATATTAGGTGCTCATTGTAATTTTTATAGCTCCAGAGGAATTAGTTTATTAAGGTAACTAAAAGAGCCCTAATACGAAAATATATATTTAATCAATCAAATATCAAAAATAATTGGAGGTTTGTAGAACGAAAACATTTTCTGAAAATGAGTCTCACTTGACCACGTGGATACATGGCTTCGTATGTTAGTCATTAGAGCTAGCTCGTTAGCTTGCGAGACGTAATCGTATTTTAGAGTTGTGGTTGCCGTTGATTATTTATGTCCCTAAGTTGCATCCACGTATTTTATGATAGGAGCGATGTTGGATCATGGAGTCATCAGGAGTAGCGGAAGCAGTTGGTGACTTAATGATCATGCCACCAAGATGAAAGCTAACTTGGCTATATCTTATCCAGGCAAGCCCCGGTGCATAACCCCTATTATTCTGCACTTTATCTTATGCTTGTGCATTAAGTTTTAAGGAGTTGAATGAAAACCACTTGCATATATATATCCTTATCCTATGAGTCCTACTAGTATGTTAGGATCGTGTAGATTGCTATGCTATAGGATCCGATAGAAGTCGAGTGATTGCCTATCACTTGTGAGAGATAGGAAATATATTATTATTACTATTATCATGTTAGTATCACATGGAATATATGTGGATAATAATTGGAGACCGGGCGGGACCATACTTTGGATTTGGATTTGGACTTGGTTAGGTAACCGAACGAGGCTCTGGTTGCGTTTGTCCCACCTATGTCGATTGAGGATCGTCCTGTTGCATTGGATTCTAGTCAGGTCATAGACTTATTATCCTGAGCATATACTTACTTATGGGGGCAGGAAGGCTCGTTGCTCTCTTGTCTTGGGTTCCGGCTCTTTCGAGACTGACTGATTGGAGGCGGGGATGGTGAAGGTCTAAGCACCACACTGAGTCCGGGACTCAGGAGTGGGAGCTTGGAGTCCAAGTTTGGGCGGGGATCTGGACCCCTTGATAGGAGAGTGGTGGGTCCTGGGTAATAAGCGGGGCGTGTGTTTCGAGGTACCTAACTGGGATACATTGGTTCTAGAATCGCCGTGTGATACGGTACAACTTGGCTACGATCTCGTACTGTAATAAGAACTGGAATATGAAAGATGGTAAAATGGTTCTGATTGCTTACCACCTGCTTGAAACTAGCACAGGTGCTTACATAGAATGGTTAGTAAATGAACTAATGATGACTGCTAGTAAATTGAATATAAGGATGCACGCTTAGTAATGCTTTCTATAGATGCAATAAATCCACAAGCCAGATAGCCTTGCATATACTTGGAGCCTTTTCTTTCCTCCTGACGGGTAAGCCTTGCGGAGTACAATTGAGTACTCAGGGTTTGTTCTACCCTGTTGCAGGTGATAGGAACATGTGGAGCTAACACTTGTGTGTGGAAACCTCCTGGTGGGCTCAGCGAGGATTTCTTTAACGTTGTGGACATAGAGTTTATTTGAAACTTTCACCCAAAATGTTTTACAATGAAAAAACTTATAACCTGTTATGATGTATATAACGGATCATCATGTTAATGTTTAACTTGTCATTAAATGATTTTATTTCCACTCAAACTCTAATAACCTAGTTATATTCCGCTGTTATAAACAATAAATATTATGCTCTGATGTTGCATGAAAAGTGATGTAAGAAATGGCTAAAATATTGTAAGCTTTATTCTCACATTTATGATCCTGTTGAAAAATGTGGATTTTTGGGTTCTCCTTCGGGGTGTGCTCGACAGAACTGTTTAAATTAGCTCATTCTTGGGGTGTTTAGTGTCTAATGGAAGACAAGCACCTCCGGAAGTGAGTTATTTTAGGCGGTTCTGCCATAGTGATGAGGTGAGAAGGCGCTCTCCGTCGCTTGCCATGAGGGAGGCGAAGGAGGCCACTAGTGACATGGTGGCCATGCTGTCCGCGTATGGCGGGAGGCAGCTCAGAGATGGCTGGTTGCCATGATGTCCGCGTGTGCCGGAAGGCTGCTTAGGGATGCGGAGGACATCAAGCGTGGTATCAATAGCATCGAGCGCCTTGCTGTGGAGGACGGCATCGCTCCGTATCTCCATCCACTTCATCATCGTCGATGCGTCGCTCCAATCACCGCGGCCCGACACTGTCGCTGGAAGGGCGGACGCGCACATGCAGGATGCCAACTCCCGCTGCCTCTACAGCATCAACTCTGCCATGTAGCTCTTCGACGGCCACCTCAACAACTTGTAGCTGTCAACCGCCACAGTCGATCTCTCCATCATCTCTAGCTTCACCTTCTCCTTCCTTCTCGGGCTGCCTAGATAGGAACGTACGTGGGCGCATTGACATATATGCACAGCAAAGGCGACACTCGACCTCCTCTCCATGTCGCAGGCATACTCATCACCGGACCCTAATTCGCCGCAATTCTCATCACTGCTCCGCCTGCCCTTCGCCACCGCCGACGCGGCCCTCCACGCGCTGTTGCTCGCTCTCGAGTCTGCTTCATCCAAGGTCGCCGACCTAGGCCACCAAGCTCCTTTACCACCGCCTCCTTCTCGGCGACCTCGGACATTGGCACCGGTGACGATGCCTCTTCACTCGCCTTGAGGCTCCTATTTGGGATTGGATGGGGCTATAAAGTTGAGAATTTATCATATCATTTTTGCGAGTCGTTGTAACATTATTGTATTTGATTTCAATCCAATTTGGAGTTTGATTTTTATTTAAGTTGGAGATTTGTACGGTTAGGCAAGGAGTTTGCGGTGGAGTTTCCAACGTGGGGACGGAACCAGCAACTAACATGGGATTGGAAGTCCACGTGCGTGACTCAAAGAGAGTATAGAAACCAGAAATCGAGTAGAGATCAGAGTTGGATGAAAATTTAGGGTGGTAAGAATTTTTGCCTCTTTATTATTAGGTATAGATTTACGTCTCCAAATAAATTTATTATGAAAATATATTGTATAATAACTAATGTAATGATACTTATTTTGTTTCATGAGTATTAGTACTTTTCTATATAATTGTAGTTAAAGTTCGAATTGTTTAATTCCTCAGACCGTGAGAATTGCATTCTTTGGTAAACTGAGCGAGTACACTGCAATTTTCTCCTTTATCTTCTTTTATCTCCCAGGGCATTTGTCCCTTCCTTCACGTCCAAGTTACATCCATGCATGCATTCTGCAGAAAGCGGAAGCATCTAATCCACCGATCCAACCATTTTTCCCAGCCTTATTACACTCACATCTGTACGACCTGGACCACCTCACCGATCGCTCTGCTCCCGTTCACTGCTACTGCTACTGCTAGCTCCTCCTAGAATCTACAGCCACAGGTGAGAAGAAGGAACATGGCCGCCGGCCACCGAAAGCAGATGGCAGCCACAGGCACCTTCATAGCCGCCAAGCCAAGCCAAGAGTAGTGTTCGGAGCAGGGAGCAGGGAGCAGTGAGCAACTTCAGGCCTTGCAGCAACCGTTTGTCCCATCATGTTGGGTGGTACTAGTAGCAGAGCATGAAGTTTACTCTTTATCACATCGGATATTTAATACATACATGGAGTATTAAATATATACTAAAAAAAATAACTAAGTACAAAGATTGCGACTAAGTTACGAGACGAATTTTTAAGCCTAATTAGTCCATGATTTGATAATGTAGTGCTACAGTAACATATGCTAATGACGGATTAATTAGGTTTAATAAATTCGTCTCACGGATTACTGATGACTTCTGTAATTTATTTTATTATTACTATCCGAACACTCCCACGTGACATCCCATTGACTTTACTTCCTGAATTTAAACACCACCCGCTGTCTGCTGCAATTGCAGTTGCAGTTGCAGTTAAACTGTTGTGAAGGCAATAACATTTCAACAAACTCATGCCCGTCGACTAGAGAAATTTAAGCATACCATTACAGCCCTGCTTTCATTAGGGCCGCGTTTAGTTCGCCGCCGAATCTGCGGTTGCACAGTGCGATGGGACGGTAAACACGGTAGCAAATACTGTAGCAACTTCGTTTGTATTTGTGCCTTATTGTCCAAACATTGACTAATTAGGCTCAAAAGATTCGTCTCGTAAAGTTTAACCAAACTGTGTAATTAGTTTTTTATTTTATCTACATTTAGTACTTCATACATGTACCATAAATTTGATGTAATGAGAAATTTTCTTTTTACATAGTGTCAAAGTTGAGAGTTTGGGGAACTTAACAAGGCCTAGATTACACGCCAATGCGTGAAGCGTCAACTACGCGGTGGATAAAGACGGTGGCAGACAACAGGCTTCACCGCTGTGTCAGGAGGCAACCACCGTGTTGTGTTGCCATAACCTAATCGTACTAGCTAGATGCATGATGAAGATCAACTAATGAATATATTACATGTTTAAGGGAGAAAACAGGACACTTAACCTGCTACAGTTTATCTAATTAACACACATTCACAGTCAGAGCGAGGCTTGGAGCAGGAGTAGGGCGGACGTTCACACACTACTACAATAAGTATTTATAGGGGCGGCTGGCGATAGTTTATAGAGGTGGCTCGGCCAGTTGCCTCTACCATACCGTTTCTACAAATCATGTATTTGTAGAGGCGGTTCCCAGGTCGTCTCTACAAATCAATTTGTAGAGGCTGCTAGTGTTATCAGCCGTCCCTACAAATCGATTTGAAGGGGCGGCTGGTAACACCAGCCGTCTCTACAAAATCAATTTGTAGGGACGGCCGTAGTACCAGCCGCCCCTATAATACCTATTTGTAGGGACGGTTCAGTCTAGAACCGCCCCTACAGTATATTTTTCCGTAAAAAAAATTCAAATTTACAATTCAAATTCGACCAAAACATATATTTTTCATGCACAACTCCATCATGACTTATCTTCTTTTGCAATTGTACTGAAACTCAATGACAATACACAACTCCATCATGACTTATATTCCTGACTGTTAACAGAACTATTATGAAACCTAGCACGCTGATTCGTGCTTTGACACCAAGTAGACTTAACAGAGCTTCATGAAGATGGTTTTCATATATGGAAGAAGTGGTCACAACTATTTAGTTGTGTAGTGCCAGACATAAATCTTGTCAACGTAGCCTGAATGGGCTGGCATGAAGACTCAAAACTGAAGAGAGTTCAAATTCTCACCTTGTCTGGATCCTCGTTGATGGTAACGATCATGTTCATCTTGATAAAGGACTCCTTTCCTTCATTTAGGCTGAGTGAAGACAGCAGCAGACCAATAATTCTGAGGAAAGATAGCTACAAAGGAAACCCAATGGATTCAAATAAACCTATTCAATCATCTATGATGCAGTAATTATATCCGTAATTGTGTCTAATTTGAAACTAAATCATGTAAGGCCTACACGTGAGAAAAAAATAACACCAATGGTTGGAGCAAGAGAATTAAGAAAATAAAAAGTAAACCAATTGAATCCAAATAGCAAATCAGATTATAGCCTACATGGAAAGGTGAATCTATTCAATCATCTATGATGCAGTAATTAGAATATTTATTTATGTAAATGTGTCTAATTCGAAGCTAAATCATGTAAGACCTACATGTGGAAAAAAAACTCCAATGGTTAGAGCAAGAGAATCAAGAATACAAAAAGCAAACCAATTATGTTGAAAGTGTTTTATATGAAAGTTGCAAAAATAGATCATGATGTTGCACATGTTGCAATAGTTATACACGTATGTTGAAAGCGTTCGTTCCAAATGTTTCATCTACTTTTTCAGACGTGTGTTGCAAGTGTGCTTATTTGGATGTTGCATTTGTTTCACACATATGTTGCAAGAGTATGTTCAAAATATTTTAGTTGTTTCAGTCTTTAGTTGTAATATGTGTTTTTATGTTGGAAGTTGCAAGTGTTTAATCTAGATATTGCATATATTTCACACATATGTTGCAAGTGTGTGTTCCAAATATTTCATCAGCTTTAGACTTATGTTGCACTTAAGTGTTTCATGTTGCAAATGTTTTGTGTTTGAGAGGTTGTTGGTATTTATTAACTTGTCACTTGTTTGAGTAGCCATCTAATGTATGTCTATATCTCTTAACATTACTTTACCAGGTTGTCATCCCTAGTGATGATGCCAGAGATGCTTGTTGGTACTACGTAGCATTACTACTAGAATAATACTAAGTAGCTCTTTATTATTTTATGTGACTAGGAAGAATATATAGATATGAATGAAAGGGATCTGTAAGCGCACAGATAATATACCAGTGTAGCACTTCACCCGGGAGTATTCTAGGTATCATTATTTATATTTTTACCATAGGGAAGGTCTGGCAAGGACATGTATTGATAACTTATGCTATTGATGGAGAAGTAAACCATAACTATTATTCTACTCACAACAGGGGTAAGTCAATAAGTAAATGTATATATGAATAGTGCATGATAACTAATCATTGATCACTCAGAGTACTCCTTTCTATGGCATTAGCATGGTTAAGTAGAATATTAGAGGAATAATTCCTAAGTCATTCTTAATTACAAGTCAAAGCATACATTGATTAGTGCAATTACACCTAGTAGTCATGGCTAAGATCAACTTCATATCTACATATAAGGGATATTACTAAGGAAGATTGAGAATAGAACTTGTATTCCTTTGTAACTAGATCATACTTTTATACCCATATTCAGGGAGTGGACTACAAAGGATTCAACAGGAGTGTCATATCCGTGTTCTACCACATGACCCGGAATATAGGGTGTATTCATAGGTAAACAACCTATAAGCACCACGCTTACACAATGTCGACCACTCACCCATGGTACCTTAGAGTGAGCGCTATATGAACTTATGCATAAATATAAGGATAATCTAGCTATACTAAGTATATAACCAAAGTAGACCATGAATATGATAACTAGGAACATAAATGATATGAATAATGTTGTTGTCAGATATCTATACCCGTGTATCCAAGCCAAAGGATTAATGAGCGTCATGTCAGCCCATCCAATGGTTAAGGACGCAACTCCGGCCTCATCCGACCCCTAGGGGCCAGGCCATGCCTCGTTCGACTATGAGGACAAGGTTTCCGCCTCGTCCGACCCTAAGGCATGGGCTCCAACTCCTCTGACCCTAGGGTGCGGGCTCCGAGTTGGCTGGTCCCACGGGGAGGGCTCCTCCTCGTCCGACCCCAAAGGGTTGGATTCTATCTCACCTACCCCCTAGGGCGAGATTTCTGTCTCACCCATTCCCTGGGGGTTGGATTTGCTATCGGACAAAAGCAGTGGCCCCAGGGTGGGACCCGAATAGCTTCAACCACTACGGCGTGGAGGTGCACGCCCGAGAGCACATCTCGGGCGCATCCTGATGCGACTGGCAGTCGCATCAGGCCATGTTGGGAGACTCACATCGCCCACTACGTCAACAAGCCAGCACTATGCTGCCAACTCCCTGCCTAACCACCGTCCAGTGTTAGTCGACTGACATTAGTTGATTGGCACTGTACCGCCAGCCCCCCATATGATGTCTGTTAGGGGACCCTTTGACCATTCCATCCACTCGGATGGGATGGAAGACAAGAACGGTGCACGACGCCCGCACGTATGCTGTAGCAGCCAACAGGACCCCGGTGCGATGCCACTGCCACCACGATCTATAGGGTCAGCAGGACCCACGCGAAGAGGAGACGGCACACCCCCAGGAGCCTTATTTCTCTTTCTTTTTCCCTTTTCCCTTCTCTCGGTCTCTGGTATCCTGTTCTCTCCCCTTGGTCTATAAAAGGGAAAGTAGGGCACCATTCAAAGGGAGAGATCAATCGACCGATAGATCGAGTAGTAGAAGCATCGAGTAATCAAACCACAAAGACTTGGGATCTCCTTCCTCTCTCACTAGTTTGTAACCCCCTACTATAAACTCAGTGCTGGTAACACGAGCAGCCTGAAATTGGACGTAGGGACATTTGGCCCAAAACAGTATAATTCTTGTGTTCTCTTAGCACACCATCCGGGTCAGATGCGTAATATACAAATTTACTAGTCGGCTATTCGAAACATTGACAGTTGGCATGCCAGGTAGGGGCTCTTTGCACGTCACATCGACACCACTAGGCCACGGATGGCAAACCACGGTGCGAGCTAGGTCCTAGGCATGCACATGCGTTTCAGGAGCCTAGACTTCATCGTCTCCATGGAGGCAGAACTGGCATGGGCTAATGGCCCCGCCACACCACCTTAGGCCATCAGTCTCGATACGGTCATCGAGACCCTCAGGGAGCTACGGCTATACACCTTGGGAACCCACGCTCCTGAGAGTGGCCTACGTTCATCTACCGTGAGCAGCGAGTTCATGGGCATGACAGATTATATTTCAGAGTCCTTCTATGACTTGATCACAGAAGGCTTTGAGACCATCTCTGATTCTGACTCTGGTGGGGGGAGCCACCACCCCTCATGCGAGTGCTTCATGGTGGAAACCCATGATGTGCACAACAAAGGTGTCCACGGTGGGGAAGCCACTCCCCCAAATGGCCAGGACGACAAGGCCGAGGGGGATGCAAGGGCCCCGCACGTGGAGCAATTGTGAGCATGGTAGAACAAGCTCGAGGGCACATGGCTCTAGCTAGAGCAGGAGCAAGTGGAGCTCGAGCATGAGATTGTGCACCACGTGGATGGTGGGCACGCACATGCCATGGCCTGTGATGTACATAGGAGGATCATCGAGGGCGATGATGCACTCCCACACTTTGCCCGCGCTAGTCAGAACATAGCCATGGCGACAGCTATGATCTGAGGCATACCAGAGCCCACGACACCCAATGAGCACCGGGCTCATTGAGAGATACGCACGTTGCTCGAGCGAAGCAGTGGTGCAGTAGGCAGAGAGCTCCAGTCTTGGCAACACAAGCTCGATGCTAGCTAGCGTGCGTCCTCGGGATGTCTCACTAGGGACATATCCATCCACCAGGCGCCATCACCGTAGGGTGGCAGAAGGCCTGCCATGGCCCCGATCCAATGGTGTCTCAGCCATGACCATGACGCTTGGCTCACCCTGAATGCCCGAAGGTGTGCATAGGGTGATAGAGATGAGGTAGCCAACCGTGGCTACCACCCTCGCCGTGGTGGGCCCTACAACCACGAGGAGGACTAGAGTCATAGCCCCAAACTAATGGGGCCCTAGGCTTTCGATTGGCATATCCTCAAGGCGGCGCTCCTGCCCCAATACCACTCATCGACTAACATCCCAAAATACTCTAGGGAAATGAACCCTGGCTTGTGGCTCGAGGACTACTGGCTCGCCTACTAGGCCAGCAGTGCGGTCAGTGATGACTTCATCATCCACAATCTCCCCTTGTTCCTGGCTGACTTGGCACGAACATGGCTGGAGCACCTTCCGCCCAACTGCGTTCAGAGTTGGGCAGACCTAAAACAAATCTTCATGGGGAACTTCCAGGGCACTTACGCATGCCTTGGGAACCCCTAGGACTTGAAGAACTACCGACAAAAGTTAGGAGAGACTCTCCACGAGTGCAACCGACGCTTCTCTTGGCAGTGCAATGAGCTCCCCATTATCGCCGATGCCGACATCATCAGAGCCTTCCTATCAGGGACCACCTATGAGTCCCTGGTCCATAAGTTGGGATGTAAGGGCCCACGAACTACCAAGGAACTCCATGACATCATGACCAGCCACTCTTCCGGCAAGGAGGCAGTTGGAGCAATTTTCAATCGCTCAAGAGGCAAGGCAAAGTGGGACGAGGACGCCGACGAAGGCCCATCCGATCGTTCGAATAAGAAGAAGAACCGAAAATAGCATGGGGGCTCACTCGTGGCCACCACCGAGCAAAAAGATGGTTGAGCACCGATCGAGGGCACCCCCTGATCACTTTGATAAGCTGCTCGAGGGCCATGCCCAAACCATGCCTTCCCCGTCAAACACATGTACAAGGACTGCTCCCTCATGAAGTGTTTCTTCAGTCGGTGGCTCTAAGAAATGGGAGCAGAAGAAGAAGTCGATAACATCGGAGAGAAGGACGGTGGCTTTTCGTTGCCGGATGGCTGCCTCATGATCTTCGATGGGCTAGAGGCATATGGCTCCAAGCGCTGACAGAAGCTCGTGTGCCAAGAGGTCTATGAAGCCGAGCCCACCATGCCCGCTTTCCTCAAGTGGTCAGGGTCTCCCATAACCTTTGACCGATCCAACCACCTAGATTGCATCACACACCCAGGCAGGTACCTGCTCGTGGTCAACCCTATCATCGGCACGAAGCGGCTCACCAAGGTATTGATGGACGAGGGCAGCGGCCACAACATCATGTATTCAGAGACACTTGATGCCATGGGCATCGACTGATTGCGCATCTGGCCAACTAGGGCACCTTTCTATGGCATCGTGCTGAGAAAGTAGGCCATACCGGTCGGGTAGATCAACCTGCTCGTCACCTTTGGGAATCTATCCATCTATAGGATAGAGACCCTCTCCTTCGAGGTAGTCGGGTTCCCCATGGTCTACCATGCCATTTTTGGGGTGACCGTGTTACACGAAGTTCATGGCTGTCCCCAACTACACCTACCTCAAGCTCAAGATGTTGGGCCCGCACGGGGTCATCAACATTGGCACTTCTTTCTAGAGGGCCTATGAGTGCGAGGTTGAGAGCTACGAGCTCGTTTCGGCAACACTCGCTTCCGAGAAGCTTACAGCCATCGAGAAGGACATCACTGAAGGAGCGCCCGACGCGAAGCAGGGTGGCCAGATCCTTTGAGCCTATGGAGAATGTCAAGGAAGTCCTCATCGACCTCGACAACTCCGCCAACAAGATGGTGCGCATCGGACACCGCCGTCTCCCCCAAGTAGGAAGGCATGCTTGTCAACTTCCTCCGTGCTAATCGAGATATCTTTGCGTGGAAACCCTCAGATATGCTAGGAATTCTAAGGGAAGTCACCGAGCATGCCTTGAAGATTAGGCTAGTTTCTAGGCTGGTCAAATAACGCTTGCAGCTGCTTCAACGAGGAGAAGCAGGAGGCTCATTGGCTAGGAAATTGCTAAGCTCTTGGCGTCTGGTTTTATCAAGGAAGTATACCATCTAGAGTGGTTGTCCAATCCTGTTCTGGTAGGAAAGAAAAGTGGGAAATGGAGAATGTGTGTTGACTACACGAGCCTCAATAAGATGTACCCAAAGGATTCATTTCCTTTGCCATGCATAGATCAGGTAGTTGACTTGACCTCAGGGTGTGAAACCCTATGCTTCCTTGATGCGTACTCTAGGGTACCATCAGATCATGATGAAAGAGTCTGATCAGCTCGCGACCTCTTTCATTACCCCATTTAGATCATTCTGCTATGTTATGATGCCGTTCGAACTCAAGAACATCAGGACTACGTACTTGCGTTGCATGACCAAATGCTTTGGAGACCTCATTGGGTGGACCATTGAGGCTTACATGGATGACATCATAGTCAAGTCCAAGCAGACCGACCAGCTCATGGCCCGACCTAGAGTAGACCTTGAGGAAGCTCTAGGAGAATGGCATCAAGCTCAACCCTAAGAAATACGTCTTTGGGGACCCAAGGGGCATGCTGCTCGGATTCATCGTCTTCGAGTGTGGCATCAAAGCCAACCCGGTAAAAATCTCAGCCATCACAAAGATGGGCCTAATTCTGAATCTGAAGGGAGTTCAGAAGGTTATCGGGTGCCTCATAGCGCTTAGTGGCTTCATTTCACACCTCGGCGAATGGGGGCTCCCCCTCTACTAGCTCCTAAAGAAAACCAACCGATTCGTGTGGATGCCTGAGGCTCAGGAGGCGCTTGACAAGCTCAAAGTGCTCCTAATGAAGGCCTTAATTCTAGTCCCACTAGCAGAGGGAGACCCGCTCCTACTCTATGTCGCTAGCTATGACTCAGGTGGTCAGTGCCACCTTGGTTGTAGATGGGGAGAAGAGGGACACGCCCTCAATGTATAGTGCCCCATGTACTTCATTAGCGAAGTGTTGTCTGAATCCAAGACATGCTACCCCTAGATCTAGAAGCTCCTATATGCCATCCTGATCACCAAGAGGAAGCTGTGCCACTACTTTGACTCACACCAGGTGTCAGGTGTTTCGAACACACACCGGCAAGTAAATTTATAATTGTTGTGCGTTAGGCCTATATGGTGCACTAAAGGACACAAGGTTTATACTGGTTCAGGCTGAATGTCCCTACATCTAGTCTACTGCTACTCATGTTATCAGTACCAAAAAAGGTTCATAGTAGGGGGTACAAACGGTTGAGAGAGGGAAAGGTCCCAAGTCTCTGATGGAATGGTCGAAAGGACGCCAAGAGCTTAGTTGCTGCTTGGCTATATGCGTGATGTGTTAGTGTGTTGAACTGATCCCCTCTCATGGGGAGTCCTGCCCTCCCTTTTATAGACCAAGGGGGAGCAGGGGGTTTATAGATGGGAGAAAGAGGAAAAAACCTAAGGTGGAGGTCGCCCTTCAAAGGTGCCAAGCTTTCCTTTTCCCTTGAGCCTGTACCAGCTATCATGGCAGATCATTCAGAGATGGTATGTCTACTGACCCTAATAGGGCCATGCCCTGGCCCTGCTTCAATGAGTGGTTACGTCCCATCCTCCCCGATAGACGGTGCGGGGTGTTAGGGCGTCGAGCCATGACTCTGTGGGGAGCAGACGGGGAGACGCATGTTACTGTAGATGATGTGAGTTTTTCCTTGGATTGTAGCAGTTGTCGTATGCCTGTGTTAGTATCCACACCCGAGGGCTGAAGGCGACACCTACTACACTATGGGACAAAAGTCGGCGCCTACAACACTATTTGGGCATTGTTATGTCGAAAAATGGCTTAATGCGCCCATCCCATCATATCCTGATAGTACCTTCCTACAGGTGCACAGGGCATGGCCCTCGATATCGTGGTTGACTCAAATGTCCTATCGTACCCTGTGCTCATCTTTATGAAGGATCAGGGTGCAGTCGTTTGGGCGAGGTGGAGCTAGCCCTCAGTCATTGGGCGAGGTCGAGCCCGTCCTCAGCCATTGGGCAAGGCGGAGCATAGCCCTCAGGGGTCAGGCGAGACGGAGCCTAGCCCTTAGACATCGAGCGAGGCAGGGCCTGCCCTCTAGGCGTCGGGTGAGGTGGAGCCCATCCTTAGCCATCGGGCGAGATGGAGCCTAGCCCTCAGGGGTCGAGCGAGGCGGAGCCCGCCCTTGAGCGTCAGACGAGGCAGAGCCAGCCCTCAGCCCTTGGGCGAGGCAGAGTCTAGCTCTCGGTGGTTGGGCGAGGCGGAACCAATCTTCCCTCGTTCGGGCAAGAAGCGCAGTAGTGTTCTTGTCTGACCAGATGTGTCAGTGTTCGATGGTTATTAGTTCCACCTCATTGGATACTCCAGTATTAGGTCCCCGACAGTAGCCCCTGAGCCCCTAGGTGATTTGGACAGAATTGCCCAGGGGGTGTTTTGACCTGCCAGAGTTAATTTTGCTAGAGGGTGCGCGTGAGTGCACGCGACAGGGTGTAGCCCCCGAGCCCCCGGGTGATTCGGGTAGAATCGCCCGGGGGCTATTTCAATTCGCCAGAGGGTGCGCGCGAGCACACTCATCAGGTGTAGCCCCCAAGCCCCCAGGTGATTCGGGTAGAATCGCCTAGGGGGTAATTTCGGATGCTTCACTAGTAAGGCTGTGAGATTCGGTTTTTGTCAACTACATAGTTTTAAGGGAACCCTGATATCTTGTTCATAGGGATTTCATCCAGGGTCAGCCTGGCTAGGGTTAGACTGTGGGTCGAGGCCCCACTGATACTTGCGTTCCTGAGTCTCAGTTGCTTGTGGGGCCATCCCTCGTTGGGACAGCCATCGAGATTGTCGGGCCGGCCCTTGGACTTTCTGGGCCCTGATTGGCCGGAGAACAAACTTTTTGACCCATATCCCTTCTATGGGAAAAGCGTCCAATCTGCTTGGGAAGGCGAACCATTCGGTGTGATTTTGGTGGGAAAGGATAGGGATCGCGGGTGCGTATCCCACGACATGATGTGGCGGTGTGTTGTGGTAGGCTCGAAGATCGGTGCAGACGATTGCCCTTCTTGTATCCGTCGCCCCTATAAAACCATGAGGTTCGCCCCTAGGGTTTCATACTTTGCCTCCTCGCCTTCATGTCTATAGCCTCCACCACCAATCGCCTAAGCCTTCCCGCACCCGTATTGCGGCTGCCATCAAGCTCGCATCCGCATCGCCGCCTGCCATCGAGCTCAGTAGCTGCCTTCTTTCCTGCTGTTTTAATGGAGGCATGGTGCAGATCAAACATTACCCCTCAGCACCTAGAGTGCCTCAGTCCGCCATGGCCTCCTTCGCCTGCTGTCCGCCATCGAGGAGTGGCAGCTGCCTAGTGACGAGGACAAGCCATCGCCACCTGAAGGGTATGTCATGTCGTTTGCTCTCTTCCATGAGTGGGGATTCGCCGTACCTGCTCATAAGTTTCTTCGGGGCTGTTGGAGTACTACCAAGTGGAGTTGCAGCACCTTAATCCTAATGGGATCCAGCATACCTGTCGAAGAAGTGGGTCGGGAAGCAAGAGCTGAGCATGTCGATGGGATGTGCCAGCATTCATCTGTGCAACAACCGGGTGAACAACTACCCATTGATGCGTCTGTTGACCTCCAACAAGGGGTGGCATTCGTAGTGGTTTTATGTCAAGGATAACGTGGCTGCCCCCTTGCTGGTGTACTCCGGGCGCCTTATCGAAGAGGTCCTAGGGTCGTGGAAGTGGGGTGTCCTAGACAAAGATAAGAAGAGGATCAAGGACCATCTTGTCACCCTCCAAATTCTGAAGGATAGGGATGTGAAGGGATCGGGGATCATCAGCGCCTACCACACACGGAGGGTGGCACCACTGATGAGCCACACGCTCCCCTGTACCTAATGGTGCCTAGGGCGTTACCTGAAGGGACGGACACTCTCTGATGAAGCGCTCCCTCCCACCAAAGTGGCACAGCGGATCAAGGAGGCGATGGAGCCTTCGAAGGACACCACCGATGTTGTCCTTGACTTCGTATATCTTGTGCCGGGACATCCTCCAATGTGGCTAGAACTGGGGTTCGTCGATTTTGTAAGTTGCCCTTTCCCTGCACCTTCTCTTTACTTGAATTTTTGACCCCTTGATGCTGACCTTAGGATAGTGGGACCAGTCGAAGAGACTCGTCCTCAGGGATAGTCCGGCTCTGCTGCCGAAGGACCGAATCCTAGCAGCAGTGAATTGCAATGCGGCCGAGTGGGATAAGAGGACGAGGGAGCTCAAGAAGGAGATGGTATGGAAGTAGCAAGCACGAGATCGAGGAGAGGAGACAGGGCAGTGACAACGACGATGAGTTTGATGAGGTAGTAGCCGACTGTGGATTGAGATGTCCTAGAGGGCGAGGATTCATTGATAGGCACCCAATTGTCCACGTAGGGACCCTTCTCGTTCCACATGGGGGGAAGTGAGTCCGTGAGGCCAGCGTAGCCGGGCCCATCCTTGGGTCCGATGGGAGCCGGTGGATCCACCGCCACACTCGGGGTGCCGACAGAGGGTCGGTGGATGGGAGGAGGCGGATCTGCCACTGCCCCCGAGGTGCTAATGGACGGGGGTGGCTCCGTCGCTGTGCCCTCAAAGACAAGGGAGATGAGCCCCCCTGCCCGGGAGCAGGGGGCAGGCTCAAAACAGTCCCACCCAGACGAGTTGGAGCAGGGGTCCGGGGTTCATCCCCAAAATGTTCCCGCCATCCAAAAGCGCCAAAATAGGTAACTGATTCCCCTATTTTCCCCCCTTTTTATTTTTTCTGTTTTGACCTTATGCCTTTTACCTCTTGCAGATTCTTGTGACGGGGCCACTCTCTAGGGCTGGCATCCAAGAAGAGCCTTGCCCTTCAAGTGGGACAGACACCATTGCCCGATGTTGCTCCTGTTTTAGGCAAGAGCAGCGCTGATGTTGCGGCCTCATTGGCTGATCTGGCGCTGCCTGCGGTGGCGCCAGCGCCCTTGGTGGTTGCCGAGCAAGCGGCGGCGGAGGTGACTCCGCCATCTACGTCAGAGCAAGTGGAGCTACCGCTTGTGCTGGTGGCGTCCTTCGTGGTAGGTGTGGCACCACAAGCTGAGGGCCCAGCATTGCCAGTGGAGGTGGCTGTGACCACGCCAAGCTAGGAGCAGCCAGACGCAGCCACGATGGTGTCTAAGGAGGCGGCGGAATCTGCGCTTCCGGTGGCCTAAGCGACGATGCTCGATGTAGGCTGGATGGAGGAGGACACGGCCGAAGGGTCCCTAACCCTGACGAGCTAGGCATAGCCAGATGTAGCCACGGTGGCATTCGAGAGAGGAGCACAATCCATGCCATTGGAGGCCCAGGCAGAGGTGACCACGACCGCAGCAAGCCCGGCGCCACTGGATGTAGCCATGGTGGCGTCCGAGGGGGCGGCACAATCCATGCCATCAACGGCCTAGGCTGCGGCGCCTGTGGCTTGCTGAATGGAGGAGGACATGGCCAGAGGGTCTCCGAGTGTTGTGGTGGTGGTGGAGATGACCAGTAGGGGGTCGGCCTCAGCCCTGGTGTTGGGGGGCAGCCGCTCACCCTCACTGGGGTGAGTCACCGCTCCACTAGATGAATCCCCAAGACCCAACGTCGACTCTCTTCTCGCTTGATGATGATACCGAGAGCATAGAGTGGGGGAGTCTTGGCGAAGGGATCTTGGTGATGATGGGTGTCCTGGATCAGGCCTAGGTCATCCTACATGACGTTATCATTCCCAATGGCCGAGTATCCGCTTGATCTTTCGTCTTGCTCTCTTCTTGTCTTCACGTATTTTTGTATTTTTGACCCTGGTCTTCTTTTTAGTCCCTCATTGCTTGTAGCTAGGAGAAATCCCAGTTCCTCCATGAGCATAAGGTGGAATGGGACCACCTCACCGAGGAGGCCCAGCTGCATAGAGATTTGAGTGCCCAGCTTGGCACCGCCCAGCAGTGGGAAACCGAAGCTCATCAGGACACAGAGGAGATCCCTGGGATGTTCGAGGACCTATTAGCGAGGGTGAAGCAGGACAAGGAGGCGGCCACCAAGGTCTAAAAGGAGCAGGATGAGCTGCTCTAGAAGGACACCGATGCCAGCCAGCGGGCCGTTGAGCTCCTGGTAGAGCTGGAGACGAAGCAGGATCTCAAGGTGAAAGCCAAGGATAGGTCTGTGGCGCTGTAGCAGAGAGCAAACTAGGATGTCAAGGTGATCGCCTGGCTACGTAGGGACCAGGATGAGCTGTGCCGGACCGAAGAAAGACTTCGCTTGGAGTGCAGCACAGCCCATGAGGAGCACGACCAGGCTATCCGAGAGCACAATGAGGCGCATCGAGAGGCTGGGGCCCTCTGGGCGGATCTTGGAGACAAGGTGGCCCAAATGCTAGAGGCCAAGGAAATTTTTGTCGGGCTAGGCACAGAACTCGCTGAGGTGCGGGGGATTCTTTAGGTCGAAAGCGATCAACACGACCTTCTGTGCTCTACCATCGTGGTGGTCTGCGATGACCTATAGGTGGCGCAAGCGGAGAGGGACCAACTCCCTTATGACTCGTGTCACTGGTATCACAACATGGGTGGGCCAGCTTGAGGAGGACGCCTTTCACGTTGGGATCACCCAAGCCTTCACTGTTGCCTGTTCTCATTATGATCAGGGAGATCAACTTGGAGGTAATGAGCCAAGGCTTCACGCCTAGCTATGAAGACTCTGAGCTTGATGAGATTGAGAAGGTGGTGACTCCCATTGCGCGGAACCTAGCGAACAGGCTGAAAGACATGGTTCTCCCTTTGAGGAAGGAGTTAGTTGAATAAGTTTGATAAACATTTATCTATAATATGTGGACAAGTGTCAGTACTTTCGTGTCCAAAAATAGATTCATGACTTTGTTTTGCAATTTCATTTCATGACTTTGTTTTGCAATTTCATTTCATTTGTTTGATCTTATCTTCTTCCCTTTTTGCAATGAAAAAAGATTTATGCAATCCGACCCTTCCACTCATTAAGACTGTTGGGCCCGAGGTGTTTAGGGGAAATTTTGATTATGTTGGTGAGCAAAATTACCGTAGCCGTCTAGGCATGGGCTTTTTGTGGTCTTACCTATTTGTTCCCCCGAACCTTGCCGCCAGTCTTGACATGAGGAAAAGGTCTGATGTAATGACTGTTTCGAAAAAAGAAAGGAGGTACTCGTACCTTTATCAGCTCCCGAGTGAGATTCGACCCCTTGCGGTCGCTGGGGCCAGATGTTACTAGAGACTAGAGCGAGGGTAGTGAACTTACTCTTGCATTCGCACGTACCCCTTACTTAGGATTTTGGCGATCGCTGTGTGACCGTGCGTTTGGCCTTATCGCTGTCCCGACCTTCCCTGAGCCCCCGCGCGTGGTGGGGATTCAGTCAAGTGTAGGCTCATGTTTCGTGACCGTCGCCCCGTCCATGCTTTTTCAGCAACTGGAGGGGTCGAGGTGATGTCGCTTGCCTCGGTAGCTCGAGTGACGTGCCTGATGAGCTCGCTAACAGGGATGTTCGAACCGAATCCAATCCCACTGCTTTGCGACAGGGTTGGCAAAGTTCTCGGGTGGTGTTCCGTTGCTCCTTGACCTGTCTTCCAATAGGTTCCCCCTTAATGGGGACTCTATGGGCTCGGCAAGAGGGTGGATTGAACTTAGAAGGTTGAGATGACCCTTCCTGCCTCAATGTGGGTTGGGCAAAGGCCGCTGAGGCACATCTGTGTTTTTCTCCCTTGGCTCTTGTTGGACGCGAGGTGGCCTTAGACCCTTCATGGGTCAGCCCTCGAACCTCGGTCTCTCAATCTCAGGATCGAGCGGCTTGAGCTCTCCGAGCCCCTTAGGGTCTGATAGGGGTCGGCCGTGTTTCACGTGTCACCCTGTCCTCAGTTTCCTGCAACTAGAGGGGCTGAGATGGTGACACTTGCCTTGTCAGCTAGAGTGTCGCGCTCAATGAGCTCGCTAACCGGTATGTTCGTGTGAAATCCTGTGTAACACCTCAGGTGTTAGCCTTGCATAACTTGACTTGCATAACATGAGCATGAGCATCAAGCATTCACAAACAATCATATACAATTGAAACATTGGATTGAAACATCTGCAACATTTGTTTGTTATTGCATGTTTCCTTGTACATATGCAAATGATCATGAGTGTACACATGTACTTGGTGGATGGGAGTCACAAAAACATGTAGCAACACCTAGGTTAGCAAATAGGACATTGTTCAGTGAAGGTCACCTTTCATGAACCAACACTTAAGATTTCATGTGATTAAACTAAATAGCACTATGAGTGACTAATACATGAAATGATTATATGACCTTGCAATTAGCCTAAACATGTTTAGAGTATCATTATGAACAACTTTGATATTTATGGTTAGGGGTAAATAGGTCATTAAGCCATAGTTTGAAGTGTATCATCATTTAAATGTGACATGTTTGACCAAGTTTGAACTAGGTGCTAGGGACCTTGCATGGAAGGTCACTAAAGCAAAGTTGTAGTGTTTAGCAAGGGGAACAACTTTTATTTTTGGGTCATTGACTGATTTAGCTCCTAACATGCTTGAATTTGGATCACAAAAATCAGTAGAATAACAATGTCAACACTCTGCAATTTTGCTAAAGTCCTATGGAACTGACAGCCTGACGAGACAACAATTGGGATGATATAACTCAGGTTCGGTTGGGAATTTGCACAAGCTCCTTGAACAAGAATTGGAGCTGGTACATGGGTCTACAAAAGTTGTTTAGGTCGGTCACACGATGGAGCAACGGTTTGGTAGAAAAATCATCATCAACTCGCGCTGTCAGGGCGTGGCCACTGCTTAACTGACGAAATGAATCGCTGTCTTCGGTGGTCGACAGGAACAGAGTCCGCGCACTGCGTGGTGGCTAGGCAATGGCCACGCAGTCGCCGGTGCCCCACCGCGTGGATCCAAGGCAGGCCAGAGAGCGCCTTAACCACCCTACACTCGCCCGCACTGCTAGAGCACTGCCATTCACCTCACCTCGGCCTCCTTCCTCAGCTCGCAGCGGCAGCCGAGTTCTTCCCCAGCCTCCGTCAGTCACCATAGTCAGGCGCAAGCTCACGTCGAGCCACCCATTTGTCGCCGCAGTAGCTCCACCATCACCCCTTTGATTCACTACCTCCTCCCAGTGCCTGCTGATAGCACCCGGTAAGCTCTAGCGCCATGCAAGTGCTCGCCGGAGCCCTACCACCAACTCTGTCGTCGTGGCCACGCCGCCACAGTCCACCTCTCGCTACGCTAGTTGGTGCAGCTAGTTTCCCTGTAGTTCTTAGATACTTGTCCGTGCATTAGGTTGAGCCAGCCGAGGTCATCACCGGCGTACCACTGTCGTCCCGCCTCGCCGTGCTGCCATGAGCGCCACCACCATGTGTAGCTTCGTCGATAGTCTCAGCCAAGTAGATCAATAGGTCCAGGAAGTCGTAGGGTTCACTGGGTGAACATGTCACCGCCGGCAACCTCACCGTCGGTGAGCCCTGGCCACACTAGCTTTGTGCGCCACCACCGGCTCTGTTTTGGTTTCGCTGATAGGTGGACCAGCTGACCAGTGGGTCCCGCTTGCCAGTGACATCAGGACAGAAAGCTAGTTCATTTTGATTTCAGATTTCGTGTGTTTTGTGATTTTTAGATCTCCAGTTTGGTAGCTTCACAAATTGTGAAATAAATTTGGTAGTGTTCCTTAGGAAGTGAAGTATTTAAGAAAAATATGATCTTGACACTTACAGTAGAAATTTTGGAAGATTTAAATAGGAGATTTGAAATGTGTTTTTGAATGCATGCAAACTTGTTTATTTTATATCTAGAGTTCCTGTGCCCCAAAAATTATGAAAATTTTGTGGTAAGCTATTCTTGACATGTATGAGCTCTGGTAAAAATTTGAGGATCATTGCATGCATAGATTTGTAGTTATAGATTTTCTTTTATAAATAGGTAATCCTTGTATGAATTTTTATAAATTATTTAGGAATCCAATATTCATGAAATTTGTTGGAGGTTATCCTAGTACCAAAAGGATGCTAAGAAAAATAGGAAATCTGTTGCTTGACACTTTTCACTAGGGTTTTCTATTTTTGTTACTGTAAGCCTTTCTGTCTTGACATTTTTGTATAGAATGTTTTACTATATAAAATGGAATGAAACTTTTACAGTAGTCTTTTGGTAACATTAGTAAGACACTGTAAATTTTTTAGAATTTATGAAGTACATCTAGTATATGTTTATTATTTAACCTTAATATCTAAGTAAAATAATAAAGGCATTTAAAGAAATAGTTTGGGCTTCACCATTATATTTTCTTGAGTGTATTTGGTATGCCTAAACTGTTGGTAGACCTTGTGTAGTCAAACCTTGAATGATTACATGAAGTAGAAGTATTGTTACTTTGTAATGCGAATTAGAAGGATTCCGGACAGATTCTGGAGTTTGATAAGTTGCATGATAAAAATGATGTTTACTGTAAAAATGGTTAATAACAAAGTTGTAGATAATTTTGTCAACTTTCCAGAAAGTCTAGGATCACTGCATTTGGATAATTAGAACTCCAGTTGTGAGCAAAACAAGTAGCCGCTGTTTGTGAAATAATAGATGCATTAGTAGAGGTAGTTAATTACATAATCGAGAAGAGATATGCACCTACTCAGTAAACGCGATGCACTTGTTGTTACTTAAACCACATGCTGTTAAGAATAATTGCAAGAATGCATTCTTCATGTATCATCATACCACACTTGTTAACATATATGCATTCACAATATCTTATGCCATATTCATGCATCTAGGATCGGAGGAAGAAATAATGTTGCTGGAATTCGATGAGGTAGAGGAAGGGGACCAGCAGGAGAATCCTCAAGTCACAGCTCCTGAAGGCGAGGAGCAGAATCCTAAAGAACTTCCGGAGTGTCCTTGACCACCGCCCCACTTCCTTTCTGTGAGGCAAGCCCCAGAGCATTTTAAGTCTCCCAGTATTTTACAAATGATTACTTAAGTACTTATGATTGATGCATTAGGTTATAAGAGTTGAATGGAACCACTTGATGCATATAAATTGCTTGTCCAGATATTACACCTTTAACCGGTAGAGGACCAGGATCGAATATATGCTTAGACATGCTTAGACCAGTAGAAGTTAGGTGATGTCCTGTCACCTGCGAGATATAGGTGGATACCTGGAGCACGGTTGGCTATATTTGCTATCGTGGAACAGAACCATGGAGTTAAAAGAAAATCGAGGCTGGGCGGAGTCTATGCATCGGATGACTCATGTGATTCCGTTTGAGCCGATTAAGGACCATACCGTTGTTGGCGCTTCTGACAAGATTGAATGCATGCCTATCACTTAGCTAGCCAGATAACTCATTCCGACCATGAAGCTGAGTAGTTCAACTCAGGCCAGGACCCATTCTGTTGTGCGCTCCTTGCGGGGGGTGATCAGACTGAGCCCAAGGGTAGGCTAGGCCTGAACGTCCTAGCATCTGGTGTCCCAGATTATGTGCGACGTAGTACAGACCCGCGAAAATGTGTACTTGAGTTGTACCAAAGGTGACCTAAGGCTTCCTTCACACGGTATGCCTGGGTTTGTGTTAGGAATAAATTCCCAGCTGGTTGAAATCGATTCGAATCGTCGTCTCTCCTGGATAGTGAGAAACTTGGCTAGTCCCAACATTATAGTAACTGTGTTATGGAACATGAGGGTTCGAAGGAATATGGAATTACAATACCTGCTATGGTTACTATTGTATGCTTTTAAATTGATATACCACATGTTTGGCATAGGATAGTTGCTAATCTAGAGCTGGATAGTTATAATTAACTTGATAAAGGAATCATAATTGTACAACTAAGTCAATTGCTTTTATGCAAAATGTTGTCAAGCTATCTCCACTTATACAGCCTTGCAAAATCCTTGGAGTCATTTTATTTCTGGTTTATGACAGGTAAGTCTAGCTGAGTACCTTCTCGTACTTAGGGTTTTATTTCCCATTGTTGCAGATGGCACTGTGTATCATGGTTATTGCAAGAGTTGCTTCTATCCCACCGTGGATGAGGAGTAAGCCTTGGGCAGGCTTCTTTATTAATCCCTATCTTTGCTTTTGTGGACCGTGATCCTACTTGGCACTATATCAAACTATGTTGGAAACTTTATTTTCGAACTTAATTGCTTCCGCTTTATCTATCAAACTCGGTTTGTAATAACTTTTATTCGTACTCTGATGATGAAAATGTATCTATGAACTTTATGTAATATGTGGCATGTCTGTTGAATCATGTACGATCTTGGTTGTTGTAAATCGTTTATCGAGACCCGTCATGGTACTCGATGGACTACCAGGTTTATATGGGTTCAAGTATGACAGTGCGACCGCTTACGGGCTGCCATTGTACTTGTACTCTTATAAATTGGTCAGTTCTACGACAGCTGGCATTAGAGCAAGATTCAACGTTAATTGTCACATGTGTATTTAAAACAAAAGTTTTTGTTTTCCAAAAACCCTTCTTTACCAACTAATAGTTATATTAATAGGTATTTGAAATCTAAAGTGTGCCAATGATCACTTTCCTTATGCCCAAATTAAGGACTATTAGGTAGCTATTTAAGTACTAACATGGGGGTTTTTACTTCATCGTCCATACGGCGTGCTATTGTATGGATGCCATTCACTTGAATGGTAATGTATGGATCAAATGCCTCTACGCCAAGGTAAGATGATGAGTGTATGACCGCAAGATGTGAGCGTGCGGTAGGGGAGAGTTTGCTTTGGTACGGCTATGTATGCATGCTTGCATGTGTATATGGTATGTATTTAATTGTGGGTTTAAATTATTATTGGGTAGCCTGATACAAAAGTATATGTATGGGTATACATATATGAAAGTATTTAAATTTACATTCTACATATTTCATTATGGGTTTGGGCTGAAATAAAATTTTTATGCAGGTACACTAACAACTAAACAGTGTAGCTCGACTAGTTACGCTATATATGAGAGAACGTGTGTATGCCACCGTGTCTACCGTTAGAAACAAATTTTTCCTAAGTTTGTGAGGACGTACAGAACGAGCATGCATCATGATAATTACCATTCACATAATTAAATTGTTCCTCCCCTTATAAATTTCTTACTCGGTTGTGTAACTCTTATCCATTATGGCCTTGTCTCACCAAGTGTACATGTTGATGGTACAGATGGCAGCACTCGTCGGATGTGAGAATTTCCTGAATGTTTTCGGAACACCTACCCTCTTATGGAGAGTTCTGCACTTTGTGGGGTACCATGAACTGCCCCTTTATCATTGGATTGAAGAGTACTTGGAAGGACAACCATGGTACGAGGTGCGGCTCACTATACCAGCCCACACACAACCACCCTTCTGGTAGGAGTGGAAGGCAGAATCAGAAGGGAAGACTCCTTGGGAGGCTACCCAAGTTGTGGCCTTTGAGGTTCTGAGGCAGATCTGTCAACAACATGGGGATGCACTCACTGGTAGTGCAGCAAATATGTTTCCTTGGGTGGATCCGTCCACCACAAATTGGGAACAACATAGCCAAAATGCTTTGATCAGAGATTGGGATGAGCGAGCAGATAGCTCTAGTCCCTCCATGAGTGCAATGTTTGCCGTGATGAAGATGTTTTGTGCACGCCAGGACACTAGGGATTTCTGGTAGGAATCATACACCACCTGCATGGACAAACTCATGAGAGCTGAAGCAGCGCAAAACAAGCTCAAGAAGTATATGCGCAAGTAAAAGAAAGCCGCAAGTAAAGCCCAAAGGGAATCTGACCAAGCTTATGCAGCTTTGGGCGCTCTTCATGCCCAAATGGAACAAGTGGATCAGCAGAGAGCAGCAGCTCAAGAAGCTAGAGCTAAGGATCAAGCAGTACTTGCAGGGCTGCGGGAGCAGTTGGAGACCGCCCATGTGGAGGTGTCCACAGCTAGACATCAGCGTGATGCAGCAGAAAACCATGTCGCTAACATAAGGATAGAGCGAGATAGGCACCACGACATGAGCCACGCTCAGGATCATGCTAAAAGGGGCCTACGTCAACAGCTTGCACAAGCTCAACTTCAAGTAATGAACCTTCAGCATGAAGTGCACTATTTGAACAACCAGCTAAACCCTATCCTTAATGGGGAAGAGGATGGTCCAAATATGGAAGAGGAGGATGATGAGGATGATGAGGAAGAAGAGGTGGAGCCTGAGGAAGGAGATGATCCTATCTCTGACCTCGATAGTGACCATGACGAGGATTAGATCGCATAGTACTTAGTATAAGTACTTAATGTATCATCGTTGGTTATGAAATGGACCTATAGTTTGGATTTGGTGTTGGTGAATTGAACTATCATGTAATATTGTTATTTACATGACTATCGCATGTTCAGTTAAAACTCTAATTCTAGTTGATCTATCTGAGCTCATGATTTGGATATTAACGTGCTATGAGTCAGATGAGTGATCAAATTGGTGATGTCATGTTGCGAGAATGAATTGTTATGCCTCTGTTTTTATTGTGAATTTGAGAATTTTCTCCAGTAATTTCAGTTTGGCATGATTATGATTCATCTGCAATCTTATGGCATCAACCAATAATTGCTTATTATTGCAACTTCGCAGATGACGCGCACCCGTGCAGGAGCTGGTAGCAGCCATGATGGCAATAATGATGACTTACCACCACCACCGCCACCGTCTGCTCAGGAGTTCTTTGCCTAGTTCTTGGGGAGCCAAAGGACAATGGAAGAAGCTCTACGCCTCATCACGCAAAACACCGCTCGCGGCCACCCACATCAACCAAGGGCCGAGCCAAATTAGCATAGTACATTCATGGAATTTCTAGATACGAAGCCTCCTATCTTCAAGGTGGCTGAGGAACCACTATAGGCTGACGAGTGGCTCAACACATGTCATCTGCTAAGGGTCACAGAGCATCTGAAAGCTGAGTATGCTTCTCATCAGCTGCAAGGACCAGCAGGGATCTGGTGGACACATTTCTTGTCATCTCTACCTGCTAATGCGTGAATGACATGGGAGTAGTTCAAGCTGGCTTTTAGGGGACATCATATTCCCCCGAGCCTAATGCGCATGAAAGTGGCTGAATTTATGAGGCTCACTCAAGGAACAAAGACCCTCACAGAATATATGCATGCATTCAACAACCTGTCCAGATATGCTCCAGGTTTTGTGGATACTGAGGAGAAAAAGATAGAGAGCTTCAAGCGGGGTCTGGGTACCAAACTGATGAAGACCATGGCCAATTCTAGGTGCACCACATACAATGAGTTTATTAGTGATGCTTTGACCCAAGGGAACCACAATAACATGCATGCCATTGCTAAGGGTCATAAGAGGGCATATGAGGCAGGTGCCTCCGGGTCTTCACAGGCAAGGGCGCCTATCATAGCTAGGCCACAATTCCGTCCACCTGCACCCAAGTTTAGGCCTCCACCACCTAAAGCTCAGAACAGCAGACCTCAGAAACCATTCTGTAAGGCATTCACTATTGCCTTACCAAAAGGGACTGGTAGTTAGGGGAGCTCCACAGGACCTAGGAATAATCAGCCATGTTTCAACTGCAATCAAATGGGTCATTGGGCCAAGGAATGCCCCCACCCCATGAAGAATGGCAACCCAAATCAGAACAATCAGAGGTAGGTGAACGCAAGAGCACATCCGAGATACGTGCATTATACCGCTGTTGAGGAAGTGCCCGCTGGAGAAGTTGTCATGGTTGGTATGTTTCTCGTCAACAAGCATCCCGCTGTTGTTTTATTTGATTTGGGAGCTTCTCATTCATTTATGGGTCAAGCATTTGCATCTAGACATGATCAAGAAATAATTGAAGTAAGCAAAGGGGGTTATAATATAAGTTCAGTAGGGGCAACTATTGCTACAAATAAGATAGTCAAAAATGTGCTCATCTCTATACAAGGGAGGGAGTAAACAATGGATTTGATAATATTGCCCAGGTTATCGATAAGTGTAATCTTAGGCATGAATTGGATGAAGTATCATGGTGTTCTTATTGACACCAGCACCCATACTATTATGTTGAGAGAACCCACGAGAGGGAATGCTTTTCTAGTACCACTCTCCCACAATTTTGAACTCCAACATTTAGTTTGTGCTATCCAAACCACCACACTTTGTGATATCCCAGTGGTTTATGAGTTTCCGGATGTATTTCTAGAGGAATTACTAGGCTTACCACCTGATAGGGATGTGAAATTTAAGATCGAGTTAGTGCCAGGTACGGCACCCATATCAAGAAGGCCATATAGAATGCCACCCAATGAGTTAGCAGAACTTAAGGTTCAATTGCAAGATCTATTGGACAAGGGTCTTATCCAACCTAGCTCATCTCCATGGGGATGTCTAGCCTTATTTGTGAAAAAGAAGGACAAGTCACTGAGAATGTGTGTAAATTACAGACCACTCAATGCTGTGACCATCAAGAACAAATATCTGTTGCCCCGCATCGACATCTTGTTCGATCAGCTAGCGAAGGCAAAGGTATTCTCCAAAATTAACTTGAGATCAGGCTACCATCAGATAAAGATCAGACCGAAGGATATACCTAAGACTGCTTTCTCTACTAGGTATGGCCTATACGAGTATTTGGTAATGTCTTTTAGACTAACAAATGCTCTAGCCTACTTTATGTACCTGATGAACTCGGTATTCATGCCCAAGCTTGACAAGTTCGTGGTCGTGTTTATCGATGATATATTGATTTATTCGGAAAATGAGTCAGATCATGAAGAGCATCTGAGGATTGTTTTATCTAGATTGAGGGAACATAAGCTATATGCGAAATTTAGCAAGTGTGAATTTTGGTTGAGCAAAGTACCTTTCTTAGGTCACATCTTATCAAGGGATGGAATCTCTGTAGACCCATCAAAAGTACAAGAGGTCATGGATTGGAAAGCCCCAACTTCAGTTCATGAAGTTTAGAGTTTTCTAGGGTTAGCAGGATATTATCGTCGTTTCATTCTAGATTTCTCAAAGATAGCTAAGCCCATGACCAGACTACTTCAGAAAGATGAGAAGTACAAATAGACACCAGAATGTGAAACAGCTTTTCACACCCTCAGAACTTTGTTGACTACTGCACCTGTGCTAGCACAACCAGACATTGAAAAGCCTTTTGATGTATTTTGTGATGCATCAGGAATAGGTTTGGGATGTGTGCTTATGCAAGAAGGAAGAGTTATTGCATATGCTTCTCAACAATTGAGAAAGCATGAAGTCAACTACCCTACAAATGATTTAGAACTTGCAGTAGTTGTTCATGCATTAAAGATATGGAGACATTATTTGTTTGGCAATGTATGTCATATATATACTGACCACAAAAGTCTCAAGTATATCTTTACCCAACCAGAGCTGAACATGAGACAACGAAGATGGTTAGAGCTAATTAAGGACTACAATTTAGAAGTGCACTACCATCCAGGAAAAGCTAATGTAGTAGCAGATGCACTCAGTCGAAAGTCTCATTGCAACACTATAGAAGCATTATTGGAAGATGGATTCAACTTGTTACACCCTGTTGTACTACACAATATCATGATCAGTTGTTCACTTGAGAGCAAAATCATAGAGCTACAGCAGACAGATGTAGGAATAAGTTACATCAAGAGAAAAATGCAAGAGCAAGAGACCAAGCATTTTAGATTGGACAAAAGAGGTGCGTTATGGTTTGAGGACTGACTTGTGGTACCAAAAGACCATGAGCTGAGGAACCAAATTTTAGATGAAGCTCACTCGTCCAAATTGTCTACCCATCCGGGTAGTTGTAAGATGTACCAAGATTTGAAAACCCATTTTTGGTGGACTAAGATGAACAAATAAATCGCAGCCTATGTTGCTAGGTGCGATAACTGCAGTAGAGTAAAAGTTGTTCATATGAAATCTACCGGATTACTTCAGCCATTGCCTATTCCAGGTTGGAAATGGGAGGAAATCAGCATGGACTTTATCATAGGCCTTCCAATGACACCACAAGGTCATGATTCAATATGGGTTATTGTTGATTGTCTCACCAAGTCAGCACATTTTATACCTATGAACACAAGGTATATAGTTGGGAAATACGCTGAGATATATGTTTCCCAGATCATGAGACTACATGGAGTACCCAGGACTATAATCTCAAATCAAGGACCATAGTTCATAGCTCATTTCTAGGAGCACTTACACCAGGCTTTGGGAACCAAGCTAATCAGAAGTTCTGCATATCATCCACAAACTTCAGGATAGACAGAGCGAGTAAACCAAATCCTAGAAGATTTGCTTAGAGCTTGTGTTATATCTTCAAAGGGTTCATGGGAGAAATGGTTACCTTTAGCTGAGTTCTCCTATAATAACAGTTATCAAGCGAGTATCAAGATGGCTCCATTTGAAGCCTTGTATGGCAAAAAATGTAGAACTCCATTGAATTGGATTGAGCCCGGTGAAAGGAGATACTTTGGTATTGACTTTGTTAATGAAGCTGAAGAGCAAGTACATGTGATCCAACAGCATATGAAGGCAGCTCAATTGAGACAAAAGAGTTATGCTGATAGAAGAAGGAGACCACTAACTTTTGAAGTGGGTGACTATGTATACTTGAAAGTATCACCCATGAAAGGGGTGAAGAGATTTAGGATGAAAAAGAAGCTTTCACCTAGATATGTAGGGCCATACCAAATTTTGGAACAAAAAGAGAATGTTGCTTATAAGTTACAACTTCCACCTGAGATGAGTGCAATATTTGATGTCTTCCATGTTTCTCAGTTGAAGAAATGTCTTCGAGTACCTGATGAAGCTATTGCACCCACTAACGTGCAGCTTCAATCGGATTTAACCTATGAGGAAAAGCCAATTCAAGTATTAGAAGAGATGGAAAGAGTGATATGGAGTAAGATTATTAAGTTCTATAAGGTGGTGTGGAACAATCACAGTGAATAAGATGCTACAGTGGGAATGAGAGGATTATTTATGAGAAGTTTATCCTGCCTTTTTCCAAGAATGGTAGGTCTTGCAAATCTCAGAACAAGATTTTTATAAGGGGGAGGGGCTGTAACACCTCGGGTGTTAGCCTTGCATAACTTAACTTGCATAACATGAGCATGAGCATCAAGCATTCATAAACAATCATTTACAATTGAAACATTAGATTGAAACATCTGCAATATTTGTTTGTTATTGCATGTTTTCCTTGTACATATGCAAATGATCATGAGTGTACACATGTACTTGGTGGATGGGAGTCACAAAAACATGTAGCAACACCTAGGTTAGCAAATAGGACATTGTTCATGAAGGTCACCTTTCATGAACCAACACTTAAGATTTCATGTGATTAAACTAAATAGCACTATGAGTGACTAATACATGAAATGATTATATGACCTTGCAATTAGCCTAAACATGTTTACCATATCATTATGAACAACTTTGATATTCATGGTTAGGGGTAAATAGGTCATTAAGCCATAGTTTGAAGTGTATCATCATTTAAATGTGACATGTTTGACCAAGTTTGAACTAGGTGCTAGGGACCTTGCATGGAGGAGGTCACTAAAGCAAAGTTGTAGTGTTTAGCAAGGGGAACAACTTTTATTTTTGGGTCATTGACTAATTTAGCTCCTAACATGCTTGAATTTGGATCACAAAAATCAGTAGAATAACAATGTCAACACTTAGCAATTTTGCTAAAGTCCTATGGAACTGACAGCTTGACGAGCCGACAATTGGGACGATATAACCTGGGTTTGGTTGGGAATTTGCATGAGCTCCTTGAACAAGAATTGGAGCTGGTACATGGGTCTACAAAAGTTGTTTAGGTCGGTCGCACGATGGAGCTACGGTTTGGTAGAAAAATCATCGTCAACTCACGCTGTCAGGCGTGGCCACTACTTAACTGACGAAATGAATCGCTGTCTTCGGTGGACCGACAGGAATAGAGTCCGTGCACCGCGTGGTGGCTGGCAACGGCTAGTGCATTGCCGGTGCCCCACCGCGTGTGGCCTAAGGTGGGCCAGAGAGCGCCTTAACCACCCTACACTCACCCGCACTGCCAGAGCAGGCCATTCACCTCACCTCGGCCTCCTTCCTCGCCCACAAGCGGCTGGCCGAGTTCTTCCCCGCCTCCACCGTCGCCATACCCCGTGCAAGCTCACGTCGAGCCACCCATTTGTCACCACAGTAGCTCCACCATCACCCCTGTGATTCACCTGCCTCCTCCCATGCCTGCTGACAGCACCCTGGTAAGCTCCAGCGTCGTGCAAGTGCTCGCTGGAGCCCCACCGCCAACTCTATCGTCGTGGCCACGCCGCCACAGTCCACCTCTCGCTATGCTAGTTGGTGCGCTAGGTGCATTAGGTTGAGCCACCGAGGTCGTCACCGACGTACCACTGTCGTCCCACCTCGCCGTGCCACCATGAGCGCCACCACCATGTGTAGCTTCGTCGATAGTCTCGGCCAAGTAGATCAATAGGTCCAGGAAGTCGTAGGGTTCACTGGGTGAACATGTCACCATCGGCAACCTCGCCGTCGGCGAGCCCTGGCCACGCTAGCTTTGTGCGCCACCGCCGGCTCTATTTTGGTTTCGCTGACAGGTGGACCAGCTGACCAGTGGGTCCTGCTTGCTAGTGACATCAGGACAGAAAGCTAGTTCGTTTTGATTTCAGATTTCATGTGTTTTGTGATTTTTAGATCTCCAGTTTGGTAGCTTCACAAATTGTGAAATAAATTTGGTAGTGTTCCTTAGGAAGTGAAGTATTTAAGAAAAATATGATCTTGACACTTACAGTAGAAATTTTGGAAGATTTAATTGGAGATTTGAAATGTGTTTTTGAATGCATGCAAACTTGTTTATTTTATATCTAGAGTTCCTGTGCCCCAAAAATTATGAAAATTTTGTGGTAAGCTATTCTTGACATGTATGAGCTCTGGTAAAAATTTGAGGATCAGTGCATGCATATATTTGTAGTTATAGATTTTTCTTTTATAAATAGGTAATCCTTGTATGAATTTTTATAAATTATTTAGGAATCCAATATTCATGAAATTTGTTGGAGGTTATCCTAGTACCAAAAGGATGCTAATAAAAATAGGAAATCTGTTGCTTGACACTTTTCACTAGGGTTTTCTATTTTTGTTAGTGTAAGCCTTTCTGTCTTGACATTTTTGTATAGAATGTTTTACTGTATAAAATGGCATGAAACTTTTACAGTAGTCTTTTGGTAACATTAGTAAGACACTAGTAAATTTTTGAGAATTTATGAAGTACATCTAGTATATGTTTATTATTTAACCTAAGTATCTAAGTAAAATAATAAAGGCATTTAAAGAAATAGTTTGGGCTTCACCATTATATTTTCTTGAGTGTATTTGGTATGCCTAAACTGTTGGTAGACCTTGTGTAGTCAAACCTTGAATGATTACATGAAGTAGAAGTATTGTTACTTTGTAATGCGAATTGGAAGGATTCCGGACAGATTCTGGAGTTTGATAAGTTGTATGATAAAAATGATGTTTACTGTAAAAATGGTTAATAACAAAGTTGTAGATAATTTTGTAAACTTTCCAGAAAGTCTATGATCACTACATTTGGATAATTAGAACTCCAGTTGTGAGCAAAACAAGTAGATGTTGTTTGTGAAATAATAGATGCATTGTAGAAGTAGTTAATTACATAATCGAGAAGAGATATGCACCTACTCAGTAAACACGATGCACTTGTTGTTACTTAAACCACATGCTGTTAAGAATAATTGCAAGAATGCATTCTTCATGTATCATCACACCACACTTGTTAACATATATGCATTCACAATATCTTATGCCATATTCATGCATCTAGGATCGGAGGAAGAAATAACGTTGCTGGAATTCAACGAGGTAGAGGAAGGGGACTAGCAGGAGAATCCTCAAGTCGTAGCTCCTGAAGGCGAGGAGCAGAATCCTAAAGAACTTCTAGAGTGTCCTGACCACCGCCCCACTTCCTTTCTGTGAGGCAAGCCCTGGAGCATTTTAAGTCTCCCAGTATTTTACAAATGATTACTTAAGTACTTATGATTGATGCATTAGGTTATAAGAGTTGAATGGAACCACTTGATGCATATAAATTCCTTGTCCAGATATTACACCTTTAATCGGTATAGGTCCAGGATCGAATATATGCTTAGACATGCTTAGACCGGTAGAAGTCATTTCGACCGCGAAAGCCGAGTAGTTCAACTCAGGCCGGGACCCGCTCTATTGTGCGCTTTTTGCAGGGGGTGATCAGACTGAGCCCAAGGGCAGGCTAGGCCTGAACATCCTGGCATCTGGTGTCCCAGATTGTGCGACGCAATACAGACCCACTGAAATGTGTACTTGAGTTGTACCAAAGGTGACCTAAGGCTTTCTTCGCACGGTATGCCCTGAGTTTGTGTTAGGAATAAATTCCTAGCTAGTTGAAATCGATTCGAATCGTTGTCTCTCCTGGATAGTGAGAAACTTGGCTAGTCCCAACATCGTAGTAACTGTGTTATGGAACATGAGGGTTCGAAGGAATATGGAATTACAATACCTGCTATGGTTACTATTGTATGCTTTTAAATTGATATACCACATGTTTGGTATAGGATAGTTGCTAATCTAGAGCTGGATAGTTATAATTAACTTGATAAAGGAATCATAATTGTACAACTAAGTCAATTGCTTTTATGCAAAATGTTGTCAAGCTATCTCCACTTATACAGCCTTGCATAATCCTTGGAGTCATTTTATTTCTGGTTTATGACAGGTAAGTCTAGCTGAGTACCTTCTCGTACTCAGGGTTTTATTTCCCATTGTTGCAGATGGCACTATGTATCATGGTTATTGCAAGAGTTGCTTCTATCCCGCTATGGATGAGGAGTAAGCCTTGGGCAGGCTTCTTTATTAATCCCTATCTTTGCTTTTGTGGACCGTGATCCTACTTGGCACTATATCAAACTATGTTAGAAACTTTATTTTCGAACTTAATTGCTTCCGCTTTATCTATCAAACTCGGTTTGTAATAACTTTTATTTATACTCTGATGATGAAAATGTATCTGTGAACTTTATGTAATATGTGGCATGTATGTTGAATCATGTACGATCTTGGTTGTTGTAAATCGTTTATCGAGACCCGTCGTGGTACTCGATGGACTACCGGGTTTATATGGGTTCAAGTATGACAGTGCGATCCGCTTGTGGGCTGTCATTGTACTTGTACTCTTATAAATTGGTCGGTTCTACGACAATCCGGGTCCATCTTTTGCTGATAGGGGTCGGTAGAGCCCTCTTGTGGCATTTCACTACTTCTTAACCCTCCTCTCGGTAGATGCTCGAGCCGTTCGATTGACTCAGGTGGCTCATTGGCCTCTCCTCAATGGAGATTCTATGGGTTTGGCTCAAGGGTTAGAATCAAACAAAAAAGGTCAAGATGTCCCTGTCCACATCTAAGCGAGGTCAGGTAAGGCCGCTGGGGCTCATCTCAGTTTTTCTCCCCTGGCTCTGTTTGATGCGAGGCGGCCTCAAGCCCTTTGTGGGCCGGCCTTCAAACATTGGTCAGTCGCCACTCATATTGAATGAGGCAGGCTACCGCTTCGTGGTGCGACACGAAGCATTGAGATGCAGCGATTTGCATAAGCAACGTTTGGATGATGGGATTAATATGCGATTTAATTAAAATGAAAGTGGGGGTTGGTAACGTTACCTTGGTGGCATGGGCGATGAGAAGATCTTATTGGACATGTCCATGCGGGGTTTGAGTCTAACGTTTGTGATGGGACCGGCGTGGCCTGCACGAGCATTGTGATTTTTCGTTTCCCTTCTATCGGTGGCGATTCGAGCCTGTTCGATTGACCTTCAAGCGACCTAACAGCCTCTCCTTGAAGGAGATTCCACAGGTGGACCCTCCGAACCCTTCTTGAGAAGGCAGATGCAAAAACTTGTGGTACAAGGAACTGTGAATTCTATTATGCTGGTGAACAAAAACATCATAGCCGCCGGGGCATAGGGTCCTACGGTTCATCTAGTTTTACTCAAAGTTTTACACCTGCACCCCGCATCTCTGGTTTTTAAACATAAGGAGGGGTCAGGCGATGAGGATGTCCAAACAAATAGACACCCTCAGCAGCCCCTGAGCAATGTTCGTGCCTCTACCGTTCCTAAGGTTGGAAGCTCGATAATGAATTTAACACGCAAAGTAAGTAAACAGAGGTGCTTATCTTTCAGCGGTCGTTCATTCGTTGTTTTACCTGGGCCATTCAATTGACCCAGGAGGCCCATTAGGGCCCCCTTGGGCAGGGGTTCCATCGTTTTATGGTCCTGCCCGGGGAAGCGGAGAGTCGCCTGCATGCGGGTGCGCCCTAGTCCTCAGCGCCCGACGTGTGGTGGTGGTGGGCCATGCCTGGGCAATGTTCTCTTTGACCAGGTGGTGTCTCGTCGATTAGGACAGTGTCCCAGTCAGGTCCAGGCGTGTCCCCTCGGATTCTCGTCAGCATTGATTTCCCATCTGCATTGAATAGGGGAAGGCAGAGAGTTTTTCATCCCAACCTTTCATGTTTCCTTAAATAGGGAGGGAGAGGGGAGTTCTCGTCCCACTCCTTCTCTAGCCTTTGAGCAGCTACCTCTTCTCCTTCATTTCCACCGAATGCATTCGTGCGTCGCAGCGGTTCCTAAGTGAGAGAGGGTAATGCCAGGGAGAGAAAAACTCATAGATTCGCTCGTGAATCTAGAGCAGTGATGTCGAGCTAGAGGTCATCCAACGTAGATGAGATGGTGTGGGCCGCCTTTGCTAAGAAGGGGCCACTACTGCCAAAGGAGGAGGGGCACTAGAGGGTGCCAAGCGTCGTTGGCTTTGCCGTCGTTCGTTGTGGCCTTTCTTCGGCGAGAGACGCCCTCCCGCCTAGACGTCATTGTCAGGGTTGCGGCTGATGATGATGGTGTTGTCTCTAGATTCCCCGATGGAGGTGCTGCTGTTAGGGTTGTGGCTGATGACGATGGCGTAGTCCCTGGACACCCTGGTGGAGGTGCTGTTGTCAGGGTTGTGGCTGATGACGATGGCGTAGTCCCTAGATGCCCCGGCAGAGGTGCCATTGTTAGGGTTGCAGCTGATCATGATGGCACAGTCCCTAGACGCCCCGGCGAAGGCACCACAGTCGCCGACATGGTGCTCGACATTACAGATGATGGTGCCTTCGAGGATCCCGTGGAGCGATAGGACGTCGTCGATGGAGAGCGTGGCATGGCGACCGTAGCTATACTCATAGTAGAGCTGGTCAAAGACTATAATTGGATAAGTTTGTGGGGGAGCCCCCAAGTGAACAATCCTTCATATTTATGAGTACATTAGTCCTTTTCATGATGAAATCACTTTTGTAAGTAATGAATTTTGTGTGCAAAAGTGAATACGTTTTTAACTTTCGCAACGACAAATAGCCTTTCGGTTTTTTCTCCCTCTTTTTTTGTAAAAGAGATTTTGGTGCCTTCCGACCCTCCTCATAGCTAAAGTTGCAAAAAACTAGGAGTGCGGGCAAGCCAATTCTAATTATGCTAGTGTGCAAGGAGGCCGTAGCCGCTGGGGCATGGCCTTCCCGCAGTCCTACCAGTTATGCTCAGATTTTGTTTCCTAAAATCCTAGCCCTTAGGACTTGCCATGAGAAAAGAGGGAAGACTTAGAGAATGTTTGCAAAGATAACATAGAGAGTGTTTTGTCAGATAAATGTACTTATATTAGTCCCCGAGTGAGGTCCGACCCCTCACAATTTGTAGGGGTCGGAGGTCGCTAAAGATCGGGGATTTCTGAAGAAAAAACTGATAAGAAAAAGTATGCGTTTATTTAAGGGTAAAAACGATGTAGCTGCTCAATGTTCCAGGCGTTGGTGAAGTCCTCGCCATTGATGGTTTTCAACTTGTAGGTGCCTGGCCTGAAGTACTTCCATGATGATGTACGGCCCCTCCTAGGGTGGGGGAGAGCTTGTGGCAGTCCTTGTTGCTCTACACGAGGCGGAGAACAAGGTCCCCGACATTAAAGGCTCAGTCCCGCACCCATCGGACGTGGTACCATCGCAACGCCTACTGGTACTTGGCCAAACAGAGGAGGGCAATGTCGCAGGCTTCGTCTAGTTGGTCCATGGTGTCTTCATGGGATGCCTCGGCTGCCTGTTTGTCATACGCTCTGATTCTTGGTGCTCCATAGTCGAGGTCCATCGGGAGGATGGCCTCGAAACCATAGACCATGAAGAAAGGCGTGTAGCCGGTGGCCCAGCTAGGAGTTGTCCTCAGACTTTAGAGCACCTCAGGGAGCTCGGCAACCCAGCATGCACCAAATTTGTTCAACCGATTGAAGATCCTAGGCTTGAGGCCCTATAGGAGCCTATCGTTTGCGTGCTCAACCTGCCCTGTTTATTCAGGGGTGCACGACGGTGGCCCAATCGACCCAGATGTGTTGTTCATCGCAGATCTGAATGAACTTCTTACCGATGAATTACGTGCTGTTGTCTGTGATGATGGAGTTTGGTACTCCAAAGCGATGGATGATGTCGAGGAAGAACAACACAGCTTGCTCAAACTTGATCACGGAGATTGGTTGAGCTTTGATCCATTTTGTAAACTTGTCTATGGTGACAAGTAAGTGAGTGAAGCCCCTGAGCGCCTTTTTGAGAGGACCAACCACGTCGAGCCCCCAGACCATGAAGGGCCACATGATGGGGATCATCTAGAGTGTCTGGGCTGAGAGGTGAGTCTGTCGAGCATAGTACTGACACCCTTCACAGGTGCGTATGATTTGCTCAGGTGTCGACTACTATAGTGGGCCAGTAAAAGCCCTGTCAGAATGCGTTCCCAACCAAGGTTCTCGGTGTGGCATGGTGACCATAGACCCCACTGTGGATGTTGCTCAGTAGAAGTCTTCCCTATTCAATGGGGATATAGAGCTACAGGATCCCGGTGTGGCTCCATTTGTAGAGTTCACCTTCTACAAGAACGAAGGATTTAGCGCGACGTGCGAGTCGTCGAGCCTCTATCTTGTCCGTTAGCAGCGTGTTGCGGAGGAGGTAGTTGAGGTAGAGTGTTCTCCAGTCATCTAGAGGGTCGGGCTCTGTCGCTAGATCCTCTTCAAGCTCCATGACATCGGGACCAGGCAGAGCTGTTGGTTCGTCAGCCCCTGGGGCTAGATTAGATGGGCCATCGTCGGCCCGCTCTAACCCTTTGTAGCACACCGAGGGTTTGTGTTGGTCACTAGCAAAGATGCCCATTGGCACCGGTTCTCGACCGGACACCACCTTCACAAGTGCATCGGCCGCCTTGTTGAGGCGCCTTGGGATGTGATTGAGCTCGAGGCCGTCGAACTTGTCCTCCTAGCCATCGAACTTCTTGGCAGTACGCAGCCATCTTGGCGTCGTGGTAGCTTAACTCCTTCATGACTTGGTTAATGACCAGCTGAGAGTTAGGTTAACGACGCTGAGAGTCACCTTGAATGTTGAGGCATCGGATGCCCAACTCGATGGCGATACATAGGTCATTGACTGAGTGGTTCGTATTTGGCACACATTATTTGATGAGGGGAAATGCAGCCAAACCATGTAACTCATACGGACCCTGAGGAGTGATACGAAGACCAGCCATATGCCAGTGCCCTTTTTCATCAGCTGATCTATCGAAGTACATCATCTAGTACTCTTGATCGACGACCACTGGTGGTGTCTGGACCTCGGTCCATTCGGTGACTGAAGTCAGTCAATACCTGGGATTTGATTGTTGTTTAGGAGGCATATGTGATGCCTTGATCCATCAGCTCGAGTGCCCACTTCATGGTTCTTCCCATGGCATCCTGGCTCTAGATGACCTCGTCAAGGGGGAACGACATCACAACCATCACGGGATGTGACTCGAAGTAGTGGCGCAGCTTCCTCTTGGTGATGAGGATAGTGTAGAGGAGCTTCTAGATTTGGGAGTAGTGGGTTTTGGTGTCAGATAGTACCTCACTGATGAAGTACACGAGGCACTACACCTTGAGGGCGTGCCCCTCTTCCTCCCGCTCTACTACCAGGGCGGCGCTGACCACTTGCGTGGTGGCCGCTATGTATAGCAGGAGGGATTCTCCGTCGCTTGGAGGAACTAGGATCGGGGGCCTTGTCAGAAGTAGTTTGACCATGCCAAGTGCCTCCTGGGCTTCGGATATCCACTCGAAGTGGTCGGCTTTCTTTAGGAGCCGATAAAGGGGGGAGTCCTCATTCACCGAGGCATGAGATGAATTAGCTAAGGGCGGCTGAGGCACCCTGTGATTCGCTTAAACCCTCTTTATGTTCTAAATTGGGACCATCCTTGCGATGGCTGAGATTTTCTCTAGGTTGGCTTCAATGCCACACTTGGAGATGATGAAGTCGAGTAGCATACCCCTTGGGACCCTAAAAACATATTTCTTGGGATTGAGTTTGATGCCATTCGCCTAGAGTTTCGCAAAGATTTGCTCAAGATCGGCAATGAGGTGGTCAGCCCATTTGGACTTAACTACGATGTCATCAACGTAGGCCTCAATGGTCCGCCTGATGAGGTCCCCGAAGCATCTGAGCATACATCACTGGTACATTGCCCCAGTGTTCTTCAGACCAAACGACATCAAAACGTAGCAGAATAATCTGAAGGGGGTGATGAAAGATGTTGCAAGTTGGTCGGACTCTTTCATTATGATTTGATGGTAGCCGGAGTACGCATCAAGGAAGCAGAGGGTTTCGCACCTGAGGTAGAGTTGACTATTTGGTCTATGCATGGCAAAGGAAATGGATCCTTTGGGCATGCCTTGTTGAGGCCCATATAGTCAACACACATCCTCCATTTCTCGCTCTTTTTTTGCACAAGGACGGGATTGGCTAACCACTCTAGGTGGTGTACTTCCCTGATGAACCCGGTGGCCGACAGTTTTGTTATCTCTTCACTGATGGCCCTGCGCTTTTCCTCGTCAAAGGTATGCTTGGCGTTGCTTCACCGGCTTGGAGCCTAGATGGATCTTCAAGGTATGCTCGGCGACCTCCCTCAGAATGCCTGGCATATCTGAGGGTTTCCACGCAAAGATGTCTTTGTTGTCGCAGAGGAAGTCGACAAGCGTGCTTTCCTATTCAGAGGAGAGCATGGTACCAATGCATACCATTTTACCCTCGGAGCTGCTGGGATCTATGAGGACCTCCTTGGAGCCCTCTATCAATTCGAACGACCTGGTCAATTTCTTCGTGTCAGGCGCTCCTTCAGTGACCTCCTCCTTGAGGGCGGCGAGTTCCTCGGAGGCGACGATTGCTGTGGCATGGCCGCAACACTCGACCTCACACTCATAGGCCTATTGGAAGGAGGTGTCGACGGTGATGACCCCGTGGGGGCCTGACATCTTCAGCTTGAGGTATGTGTACTTGGGGATGACCATGAACTTCGCGTAGCATGGTCGTCCTAAGATGGCGTGGAAGGTTCCGGGGAACCCAACCACCTCGAAGGTGAGGGTCTCAGTCCTATAATTGAACTGATCCTTGAAGGTGATGGGCAGATCGATCTATCCTAGTGGAATGGCCTATTTCCTAGGCACGATGCCGTGAAAAGGTGCTTGGGTTGGGTGGAGGATCGTCCGATTGACGCCCATCTCATCGAGCATTTTGGCGTACATGATGTTGAGGCCGCTTCCTCCGTCCATCAGTACTTTGGTGAGCTACTTTGGGCCAATGATTGGGTTGAGGACAAGCGGATACCTCCCCAAGTATGGGATGATATCTAGATGGTCGGTCTGGTCAAAGGTTATGGCAGACTCCGACCACCGGAGGAAGGGTGGTGTGGCCGGTTGGGCCATGTAGACCTTGCGGCTCACGACCTTCTGACGGCGTTTGGAGTCATAGGCCACCGGTCCTCTGAAGATCATAAGGCAGCCATCTAGTGTTGAAAAGCCATCATCCTTCTCCTTGGCATCATCCATAGTGGGGGTAGGTTCCTTCCCCTGGTCCCCTTTGTTGGAGCTTCTGGACTAGAACTTCCACATGAGGCTATAGTCCTTGAGCGGATGCTTTACGGGAAAGGCATGATTCGAGCATGACCCTTCAAGCATTTTTTCGAAGTGGTTTGGAGTGCCCTCCATGGGCTTTTGACCACCCTTATGGTCAGCAGTGGCCATGAGTGAGTCCTCATGCCATTGCTTCTTATTCTTCCTTTTGGCGGAACGATTGGAGGTGCCTTCGTCGGTACCCTCATCCCACCTTGCCTTACCCTCAAGGTGATCAAAGATCACTCCGACCACCTCTTCTCCTGAGGCATGGCTGGTGGTGATGTCTAGGAGTTCCTTGGTGGTTCATGGGCCCTTGCATCCTAGCTTATGAACTAGGGATTCATAGGTCATCCCGGACAGGAAGGCTCCTATCATGTCGGTGTCGGTGACATTAGGGATCTTGTTGCACTGCCAGGAGAACCAGTGGATGTACCCATGGAGGGTCTCACCAGCCTTCTAACAGCAGTTCTTGAGGTCTAATGGGTTCCTAGGGCATTTGTACATGCCCTAGAAATTTCCTACAAAGATCTCCTTTAGATCCGCCCAACTCTGGATTGCATTAGACGGCAGGTGTTCCAACCATGCCCGGGCCGAATCAGCCAAGAACAGTGGAAGGTTGCAGATAATGAAGTCATCATTATCTGCACCACCAGCTTAACAATCAAGCTGATAGTCTTCAAGCTAAAGTTCAGGGTTTGTCTCCCTAGAGTATTTAGGGATATTGGTAGGTGGTCGATACCTTGGCAGGAATGTAGCATTGAGGATGTGTCGGCTGAAGGCATGAGGCCCTGGGCTCGGGCTCCGATCCTCACCGCTATCATAGCATCCGCAGCATCGAGGATGATAGCCGCGGTGGGCTCCTTCCCTCGGGTCACTGTAGGTACGTCTGTGGGCATATAGGCTGCTACGCGCGTTGCGATTATGGCCGAGACGCTGATGTATCTAGGTTGCAGCGCGCTGCCTGCTGCCTTGCAATGCCTGGTGGACTGATGCATCCCTAGCAGGATGCACCAATGGCATGCACTAGCTGGTGTCAAGCTCGCGTTGCTGAGACAACAAACTCTCCACCTGCTGCGCCGCCGTAGGCTTGAGCAGCGTGTGAATTTCGTGGTGGGTCTAGTGATCCTTGGGCGTTGTGGCCTCTAGAAGGCCATGGAGCAAGGCCATTGTGGCGGCGATGTTCTGGCTTGCTTGAGTGAAGTGAGGAAGGGTTTCATCAATGGTGATGATCCTTTGGTTTACATCGTGGGCCACGGCATGTGCGTGCCCACCGTCTCTGTGGCATTCGATCTCCCGATCGACCAACGTGTATTCCCAAACAAGCTGTTGTCTGGCTTCGTTGATCTACTTTTGGGCTTTTAGCTGCTCCACCCCTACATGGGATGGGGCCACCGTTCTTCCTTTGGTTCCATCACTGAGGTTGCCTGTCGGGGTAACCTCCTTCTCCAAGGCGTTGTTGATGTGTCCCCTAGAGGTTTCTGCCATGAAACATTCCCAGGAGGGATGATGGCTCCCCCTGCCAGAGTCAGAGCCAGAGTCTAACCCCGGACCCTCTGTGAGGAGGCCATGGAGGGATTCTGTGATGCTTTCGATCATTCCCACAAACTCGTCGTTCGTGGGGGACAGGATCATGCATCGTGCCACAAGGTGGCTTACGGTCGCCACGGCGTTGCGAAGACCGAACGGAAACGTCGTCGAGGCACTCCATGCAGAGTGTTCTAGAGAGAGGGTGAGGCAGTGCAGGTCCTCCCTAGATGGCTGGGGTCCGAGGGAGACACCGGGCTAGCGCTCAAGCCTCCTGTAGCTGGAGCCGATGGAGGGGAGAGATTGGATGGCGAGATGGGCCAACGCAAAATCTCCTCCCACCATGTCGATGAAGTCTAGGTCACCAAAATGCACATGTGCACCCAGGACCCAGCTAATTGCGTGGTTAGCCATCCGAGACCTAATTTGGAATGCACAAAGGCCCCTACCTAGTGCACCAACTGTCGGTGTTTCGAACAAACACTAGCTAGTAAATTTATAATTGTTGCATGTTAGGCCCGGATGGTGCACTAAAGGACACAAGGTTTATACAAGTTCAGGCTGAATGTCCCTACGTCCAGTCTGCTACTGCTCGTGTTATCAGTACTAAAAAAGGTTCGTAGTAGGGGGTATAAACGGTCGAGAGAGGGAAAGGTCCCAAGTCTCTGATGGAATGGTCGAAAGGATGCTAAGAGCTCGGTCGCTGCTTGGTTGTATGCGTGATGTGTTGTGCGTGTTGAACTGATCCCCTCTTGTGGGGAGTCCTACCCTCCCTTTTATAGACCAGGGGGAGCAGGGCATTTATAGATGGGAGAAAGAGGAAAAAACCTAATGTGGAGGTCGCCCTTCGACGGTGCCGAACATTCCTTTTCCCTTGAGCCTATACCGCTGTCATGGCAGACCGTGTTAGAGATGGTACATCCACTGACCCTGACAGGGCCATGCCCTAGCCTTGCTTTAGCAAGTGGTTACATCCCATCCTCCTTGATAGACGGTGTGGGGTGTTAGGGCACCGAGCCATGACTCTACAGGGAGCGGATGGGAAGACAACTATACTCCTATTACTATAGACTATGTGAGTTTTTCCTTGGATTGTAGTAGTTGTTGTATGCCTATGTTAGTATCCATGCCCGAGGGCTAAAGGTGGCGCTTACTACACTATGGGACAAAAGTCGGCGCCTACAACACTATTTGGGCACTGTTATGTCAGAAAGGGCTTAAAGCGCCCGTCCCATTGTATCATGACGGTACCTTCCTGTAGGCGCATAGGGCATGGCCCTCGATATCGTGGTTGACTTGAATGTCCTATCTTACCCTGTGCTCATCTTTATGAAGGATCAGGGTGCGGTCGTCAGGCGAGGCAGAGCTAGCCCTCAGTCATTGGGCGAGGTCGAGCCCACCCTTGGGCATTAGGCGAGGCGGAGCCCGCCCTCAGCCATCGGGTGAGGCGGAGCCTAGCCCTCGGGGGTCTAGCAAGGTAGAGCCAGCCCTTAGCCCTCAGGCAAGGTGGAGTCTAGCCCTCAGTGGTCGAGCGAGGTAGAACCAATCTTCCATCGTTCGGGCAAGAAGCGCAGTAGTGTTCTTGTATGACTGAAAGTGTCAGCGTTTGATGGTTATTAGTTCCACCTCATTGGGTACCCCGTATTAGGTCCCCAACACCAGGTGACCATCATGTCATCTTTCCCCGTCGGCAAGGTTATCCAGAACTAGGAGGCCATGGGGAGAATCGCGAAATGGGTGCTCGAGCTGATGGATCTGGGCGTCACATATGCCCCATGAACGACCATCAAATCTTAGATACTGGTTGACTTTGTGGGGGAATGCACCAAGGTCCAGATGCTACTAGCGGCCATTGATCAGGAGTACTAGATGATGTACTTTGATGGATCACTAATGAAGAAGGGCGCTAGGGTCAGGCTAGTTTTTGTTTCCCCCCTCAGGGTGCGCATGAGGTACGCAATTCGCATCCACTTCCTGGTTTCAAATAATGTGGCTGAGTATGAGCCACTCATCAATGGCTTGCGCATCGCCATTAAGTTGGGCATCCGATGGCTTGACATCTGAGGTGACTCACAACTAGTCATAGACCAGGTCATGAAGGAGTCAAGCTGCCACAATGCTAAGATGGTTGAGTATTGTCATGAGGTCTGATAGTTGGAGGACAAGTTTGATGGCCTCGAGCTCAACCATATCCCGAGGTGGCTCAACAAAGCAGCCGACACATTAGCAAAGATGGCATTAAGCTAAGAGCTAGTCCCCACTAGCATCTTGGCTAGCGACCTGCATAAGCCCTCGGTCTGATATGAGGAATCAGAACAGACCGGCAATGAGCCGCCAGTTCTGGGATCGGGGGCTAACCGACCCTTAGTTCCATCTGACCATGAGGTCATGGAACTCATCAAAGACCTAGTGATAGAGCTTGACCCTCTGACCAACTGGAGAACACCTTATCTCGATTGCCTCCTCCATGAGGTGCTCCCTGTCGACAAGACGGAGGCCTGATGGCTCGCGCATTGTGCCAAGTCCTTTGTCGTCATCAAAGGGGAGCTCTACAAGCACAACCACACCAAAATCCTACAGCGTTGCATCCCCACCGAGCAGGGGAGGGACCTATTGGAAGACATACATGGAGGGGTCTATGGACATCATGCCACACCTAGAACCTTGGTCGGAAACACATTCTGGCAAGGTTTCTACTAGCCAACCACGATGGTCAATGCCGAGCAGGTCATATGCACCTACAAAGGATGCCAGTACTATGCTCGGTAAACTCACCTACCGCCCCAAATAGCCCATCATGTGGCCATTCACGGTCTAGGGCTTGACCTGGTAGGGCCCCTCAAGAGGGCGCCTAGGGGCTTTACACACTTGTCACCGTGGACAAGTTCATGAAGTGGATAGAGGCTCGGTTGATCACCATGATCAAATCCGAGCAGGCCATGTTGTTCTTCATGAACATCATCCACCGATTCGGGGTCCCAACCTCCATCATAACCGACAATGATACACAATTCATGGGGAAGAAATTCCTCTGGTTCTACAACGACCACCACATCCACATTGATTGGGCTACCGTACCATACCCCCACATGAACGGGCAGGTCGAGCACATGAATGGCATGGTCCTCCAAGGCCTCAAGCCTAGGATCTTCAACCGACTCAACAAAGTCGGTAGACGGTGGGTCGCAGATCTCCCCTCGGTAGTCTATAGCCTAAGGACGTCCAGCAGCCGGGCAACTGGTTACACACCATTTTTCATGGTCTATGGCTTTGAAGCCATCCTCCCGACCAACCTTGACTATGGAGCGCCAAGGATCAAGGCCTACAACAAGCAGGGAAACAAAGCATCTTTGGAAGACACCATGGACCTGCTTGACGAAGCACATGACATTGCCCTACTACGTTTGGCCAAATACCAGTAGGCGCTATGATGGTACCATAGCCAATGTGTGTGGGGTCGCGCCTTCGGCGTAGGCGATTTAGTCCTTTACCGCATCTAGAGCAACAAAAATTGCCACAAGCTTTTGGCGCCGTGGGAAGGAGCGTACATCATCACAGAAGTACTCTGGCCTGGCACCTACAAGCTCAAGACTGATGACGGCAAAGCCATCGCCAACGCCTGGAACATCGAGCAGCTATGTCACTTTTACCCTTAGTCTTCCCGTTCCAATGCTTCCAATATGCTTATCAAACTAAGTAATGTTTTTGCAAAAACCAAAAAATGTCACCTCCTATCGGGTTCGCTTCTGATCTGATCGGTCTTCAGTAACACGCGACCCTGGCAACTACCTGGGGTTGGGTTTTACTCGGGGGCTGATAGGAGGCATATACTCAGAAACATTTTCCTATTCAACCCTTCTTTTTTATGACAAGACCTAGAAATAAGAGTTGCCAAAAACTAACGATGAGTAAAGCTAGTCGGAATACAAAAAGCCTATGTCCCAACGGCTATGGCATCGCTTGCTCACCAGCGTGGTCATTACTTAGTCGCTCACAACTTAAGTTTCTAATGCCTTAACATAAAACAAGGGTTGGATCGCAACATACTTTATATATACATATATATAGAAAGGCCAAACAACATTTTTGGCCATAATAAAAGTCTTTACAAAAAGACCGATGCCGGACTCAGCTATCTAACTAAACACCCTTGGGTAGGATTTCTTCTCTGACCTTCTCCACCAGGTCCTACACTGGGGGAGCTGCTTCCTTCTCAATTTCATCTAGCTCAGCGTCAGTGTAGCTAGGTACGAAGCCCTCACTGATCACCGGTAGGTGAATGTTAATGTAGTAGGAGCGGGCGATGGCGAACGCATGATGGACGTTAGTGTACAGGGCCTCCCTTGCAAGTGTGCTCACCCAATCTAGGATCTGGGTAACCCGGACATGAGCAAGCTCGTCTCCACGGCTAGGGTGACCATGAGGTCATTCAAGACCAACCCGATGGTAGCACGCAAGGTGTCATGGTTGTCGCTCTCTGATTGGTGTTGACCCTGCACCTTAGAGAGTTGCCTCTGTAGGACTGCCCAAGCCGAATAGCAAAGAGCGTCAGAAAACCGACTGCAAACATCAAGCAAAAAGGTAACAAGAGCCTTACCTTTCATTTGCTCCTCGAGGACCATCTTCTCCCTCTAGAGCATGCCAACATCCCTGGCCAAGGTGGCGGTAAGGACCTAGGCTTCTTCCTTCAACTTCTGCTCATTTTTGAGCACATGCCGAGTGTCGGCGCTCTGTTGACAGGCAAGGTCGAGTGCCGGGTGGAGTCATCCAAGCTCCGCGGCATCTTCCCCAGCCTTGGCGACCACAACCTTGAGCTTGTCCTCAGCCTCGTCAGCATGTTGATGGGCTTCCCGTTCCTTGGTCTAGAGGCTCACCACCTCCTCCCGCAGCCACGACACTTCGGTAGCAAGCCCCCAGACCTCCCTTTCACGATGGAGGAATAGGGACTTCTCCCGGCTACGCATCACAAGGGACTTCGGAAAAATCATGTTAGAATTATATAAATAGGGCTCAAAAGTAGAAAACATGAAGTCACGACAAACTAGACCGGTCAGGGCAACATCATCCATCAACACCCCCAACGCGTCGGTCAGAGAGTGGACTGTGATCTCAAGTCCCGAGTGCATGCTCGTCCAGTCCTTCACCTCTGCTAGGTCATCGAGGGTGAACACCGAGTCACTTGGGTCTAGCCACCTAGCCTAATGGAGCCAGTTTCTTCCCCACATGAGCGGATCATTGCCTAGCCAGACAAGGCACTAGGAGGGGTCGGCCATCGCAACCATCAGTGTTGGCCTAATAGGAGCCGATGGTACCACCTTTGTCACCGGCGCTGCCTTGGGAGCAGACCCTCTGATGGCAAAGGAGGCTGGTAGCTCAGGCTCTGAAGGCCAAGCCATTGCCATGTCCATAGGGGAGGACTCGATCATGCCTCCTCTCATCTACCCCACCTTGGGCATCTCGATCGACGTGGGCGCCAATTCCACGAGTGCCTCCTCTAGCACAATCGGTGCCTTCGCCTCCCCCACATCTTCAGTCGGCGCCGTGTCCACCATGGTGCCATCATGGCACACCCCCAGCACTATGCCAGTTGGGTCCTAGGGATTGGCCGATGTGCTAGGATCTTCTATGGCGCCAATGCTAGGAGGTTGCTGGGGTTGGTCCTGTAGAAAGCACCAACGTCACACAATGAAATCCAAGAACGCAATGAAAGGGCGAAGAAGTTGTTAACTCACCTCGACACCATATCTGAGAATGTTTCAGGGGTTGGTCACTTGACTCCAACTCCACCACATCGGCAATTGACTGCTTCGATCCCCTGGTGGGGTCGGTTGGAGCAGGGTGGACTTGCTCCTCTGACCTCGGGGGCGCGTCCTCCCCCTGCTGATCTTGGAGGTGCATCCTCTTTGGTTTGCGCTGGGGCTTGATGTAGAATCGGGGTCACCCTGATGGGGTTGGTCAGAGTGGGGTGGACTTGCTCTGCTAACCTCAGGGGCATGTCCTCCTCCGCTGATCATGGAGGTGCATCCTCTTTGGTTTGCACCGGGGCGTGCTGTGAATTAGGGTCATGTTTGCCTGCCCCACGTCGGCCTGCTCATCCTCATGTGCAAGTGCGCCCCATGGGATGTTGGGGTCAGACTCATCCTCCTCCTCTTCCTCCTCCTTGTCGCCATCACTCTCCTTCGAGCCTGGTCGGCGCTTTCCACACTATAGCTTTGCTCGCACCTTCTTTGCCTTCTTCTGCTCCATCTTCGCTTTCGCCGCCTTAGCCACGGCGTGGTTCACCGCCCTCTTGGCTGCGTCCTCTAGCAGTGGTGGGTTAGACTCATGGGCGAAGAGGCAAAGATGCAAATCCCAGTGCTTAGAATATGAGAACAGAGGAGGGTCGGCCAAGGAAAGAAACTTGAAAAGGCTTACCAGTTCGACGAAACCCGCATCCAGCCGCATTGTGGGATGCCCTGGGACTGGGTACACCAAAGTGACATCCACCGATGGATTCACCGGGCACTCCATCACCTCCTTGATGCGTTGTGCCATTTCATCGATGCTGAGGGCCTCACCGGCGACCATCACTGTACCTTTGAGCATGGAATCCAGCATCATCTTGTACATCAGAAGAGCGTGCGCCATCAGTGGCACTAGGCTCCTGATGTGGTATGCTCCGACGGTGCTGGTCTCACAAAGACCATGGCCCTTTAGAGTCACGATGGCTTTGAGAAGGTTGCTGAGCCTCTTCTGCTCCTTCGTGATGGGCTCGTACCTCCACGTGTCTAACACTTCCTCTATCAGGCGGCCAGGTGAAGATCGACAAGGGGCGGCATCATCGTTCCTCAGGTAGAACCAGAGCTTATGCCACCCCTTGTTGGACTTCAATAATGGGATGGACATGTACTTCGATGACCAGTTGCCATGAAGATGGATGCTCGCACATCCCATCGACACCACTAGGTCCAGCTTCTTCCTCTCCTTCTTCTTCTGTAGCTTGATGGCAAAGAAGTACTTCCATAGCTCGAAGTGGGGCTTGATCCCCTAGATACCCCTCACATAGTGCGACGAAGGCCAAGATGTGCTGAATCCCATTGGGATTCAGATGTTGTAGCTCAAGCCTATAGTAGTGTAGCAGCCCTGAAAGGAATCAGTGGGGAGGAGTCATGAACCCACGCTCCTAGAGGGGGACAAAGGAGATGACGTAGCCGTCGAGCGGCGATAGCGCATCCTCACCACTAGGTATGATCCACTCCATCGTTGCGGTAATTGTGCGGAGAAGGCCCATCTTAACTAGACCCTCCATGCGTGCGTGGGAAACATCAGAGCGAAGCCATGGCTCCATCGAGGAATGAGGATGGCGATGCAGAAGATCTGACGGTGGCGTAGGGCTGGAGAACAAGAACTTCATTGGCGGCGGAGCAAAAAGAATGGAGTGAAGGCCAAAACTCGAGAGTGAAAGGTAGAAAGACTAGAGGGGCAAGGATGCGGCTACGCGTACGGAGGCTAGGGAGAAATGACTTTGTTTATAAGATAAGGGTAGAACGGGCGAGAGGTGAACCATCCGCCCAAATTAACATGCCCCATGCCTCACCAGATCCGCTTCCTTCGAGGGTGATGCCCTCACTATTCCACACTGCATCAGTCGCATCGCTACCTTGATAGACGAGCGCATGCCTATCCAAATCTTCCCCGCGAAGGATCTACCTGAGCGACGGTTTGCCTTCAAAAGCTACGAGCCACCACAGGTAAGTGGGATACAGAGCTAAAAACTGATCCCACAAGCTATTAATGCCCAGGAGTTCAAAGGCTGGCCCACCAGTGGGTTCACGGCCACTCCAGGGCACCCTAGAGTGAGGGGAGGTTAAGGACGGGCCTGTTAGCAGCCGATACCCGAGGCGCACAAAGTGCCATGGGCGTCTTGACCCTCATTTTGAGTCTTAGATGATGCAAGGTCCATGGTTTTTCCTTGAAGAAAGGCATCGAGCCCACGGTCGAATGGATCTAAGAACTATATGGACTAGCCACCAAGAATCTAAAGTGAGTCACTAGCTAATCTTGAACCAGGACCCCACGAAGGGGATGCCAAGGCTCCACTCAAACAAGCCTATTAACAACTCACCGAGCATTGTGTTTCGTCCAGCGAGGAAAGGACAACATAGCTCAGCCTCTCCATTCTAGCAAATGGACACATGAGGGACGACAATCACAAGATGAACCGACCCCTCGACCGGACCCCTGCTACGCGTGGGGGCTCGGGGGCTCGGCATCGCAAAGAGACCAAACATGCGGTTGCAGACAAATGATGAGTCACCTCTGGTTGCCAAAACTATGGATGGAGTGACGCAAGAAACCAGGCGACTGACCCCGACCGGTCGTACTAGCTGCGGTCTGAACGTACATGGGCAAACACCCTGACCGAAAGAGATAAGAGTCCGTGGCCCCAAGGATAAGTACTGAAATGCTCAGCCTTCGACTGACTCCCTAGTTGGCCATAGACTTTGGAGCATGGGAGCCTATGTCTGCTCGACGCGCCTCCATGGCATTGCCAGTCCTCCCTGTGGAGACTGGGTGCCTAAATCCTACCCGACTACCCTACGCAGTACGAAGGGAAAAGATGCCGAAGTTCCAATAACAACCCGCCTCCACGACGCAACGGCCACAGGAGCAACAAATCGCAAAAAACCTTTGTAGGAGTGTCTCACTCCTCCAAAGGCTTAGAAGCTACTATCGGATATCTATACCCAGGTATCCAAGCCAAAGGATTAATGAGCATCATGTTAGCTCATCCGATGGTCAAGGACGCAACTATGGCCTTGTCCCACCCTAGGGGCTGGGCCATGCCTTGTCCAACTCCAAGGATGAGGTTTCTGCCTCGTCCGACCCCAAGGCGTGGACTCTGACTCCTCTGACCCTAGGACATAGGCTCCAACTCATCCAGTCCCATGGGGAGGGCTCCACCTCATTCAACCCCTAAGGGTCAGATTTTGTCTCGCTCGGCCCCTAGGGTGAGATTTCTGCATCGCCCATTCCCTAGGGGTCTGATTTGCTATCGGACAAAAGCAGTAGCCCTAGGGTGGGACCTGAACCGCTTCAACCACTATGACGTGGAGGCACATGCCTAGGAGCACATCTTTGGCATGTCCTAATGTGACTGGCGGTCGCATCAGGCCATGCTAGGAGACTCACATCACCCACTGCGTCAATAGGCCAGCACTATGCGACTAACTCCCTACATGACCACCATCCAACGTCAGTTGACCAGCATTAGTTGACTGGCATTGTATCGCTAGCCCCCATATGGCCTCTATTAGGGGACCCTTTGACCATTCCGTCCACTCGAATGGGATGGAAGACAAGAATGGCGCACGACGCCCGCACGTATGCTACAACGGCCAACAGGACCCTGGTGCGATGCCGCTACCACTAGTTTCTATAGGATCAGTGGCACCCACGCGAAGTGGAGGACGGCTGAAAGGTCCTAATGGCTAGAGGGGGGGTGAATAGCCTATTAAAAATTTCTACAACCACACTTAGCAAACCGGTTAGACAATTATGAGGCGAAGCAAGTGTTGCGCTAGCCTACTAAAATTGCAAGTCACCTACCACAATTCTAGTTTATATAGTTTCTATCCACACAATAGCTAAGTCACTACACTAAGTTAGAGTGCTCTCAAATGCTAACTAAAGAGCCACACTAACCAAACTAACAAGCTCTCACAACTAGCTACACTAAAGAGCTTGACAAATAGTTTGCAATAATATAAAGAGAGTGAGCAAGATGGTTATATCGCCATGTCGAGGAAGGAGCCAATCAATCACAAGAATGAATACCAATGAAGACCAATCACCTCAGAATCAAATGATGAACACAATGATTTTTTAACGAGGTTCACTTGTTTGCCGGCAAGCTAGTCCTCGTTGTGACGATTCACTCACTTGGAGGTTCACGCATTAATTGGCATCACACGCCAAACCCTCAATAGGGTGCCACACAACCAACACAAGATGGGGATCACACAAGCCACGAGCAATTTACTAGAGTATCTTTTGGCTCTCCATCGGGGAAAGGTCAAGAACCCCTCACAATCACCACGATCGGAGCCAGAGACAATCACCAACCTCTACTCGACGATCCTTGCTGCTCCAAGCCATATAGGTGGCGGCAACCACCAAGAGTAACAAGCAAATCCCACAGCAAAACAGGAACACCAACTGCCTCTAGACGCAAACACTCAAGCAATGCACTTGGATTCACTCCCAATCTCATAAAGATGTTGAATCTATGATGGAGATGAGTGGGAGGGCTTTGGCTAAGCTCACAAGGTTGCTATGTCAATGCAAATGGCCAAGAGAGTGAGCTAGAGCCGGTCATGGGGCTTAAATAGAAGCCCCCATGAAATAGAGCCATTGAACCCCTTCACTAGGCACTGCACAGGGTGACCGGACGCTCCAGGTCAGATCGACCAGACGTAGGACCCCAGTGTCCGATCGCCTGATGCTTGCCACGTGTCATCGGCTTCAAACGCTGATCGCCCGATCTCAACGGTCATCAGTACATTTAAGTAGTGACCGGACACGCTGCTCAAAGTGACTAGACACACCAACACCAGCATCCGGTCATTTCCAGTAAGGTTCTAGAGGTAAAAAATTATGATCGGACGCGTCCAATCATGCCCGACCGGACTCACCCAGCGCCCGATCACTCAACATCTCCTCCGTGCACTACCATGTTAGTGGGACCGGACGCACCCAGCAAGTGTCTGGTCATGAAGTGACCCAGTGTCCGATCAAAGATCGACGCCAGCGTCTTCACTGCTTCTACTGACTGGACGTGCCAGTCCAGTTGAGGCCAGCGTGCGGTCCACTCTGTGAGACCCTGTCTTTTCTGTATAGGGTATCCGGTGAAGTTCCTAACCCTTGCTTAGATGTGCCAACCACCAAGTGTATCACCTTGTGTACATGTGTTAGCATATTTTCACAAATGTTTTCAAGGGTGTTAGCACTCCACTAGATCCTAAATGCATATACAATAAGTTAGAGCATCTAGTGGCACTTTGATAACCGCATTTCGATACAAGTTTCACTCCTCCTAATAGTATGGCTATTGATCCTAAATGTGATCACACTCACTAAGTGTCTCGATCACCAAAAACAAATTGGCTCCTACCACTTATACCTTTGCCTTGAGCCTTTTGTTTTTCTCTTTCTTCTTTTCAAGTCCAAGCACTTGATGATCATCATGGCATCGCCATCATCATGTCATGATCTTCATTTTCTTCACCACTTGGAATGTGCTACCTATCTCATGATCACTTGATAAACTAGGTTAGCACTTAGGGTTTCATCAATTCACCAAAACCAAACTAGAGCTTTTAGTCTCCCCCTTTTTGGTAATTGATGACAACCCTTTCACAAAGATATAAATTGAAATTCACATATGCTTAGATAGGAAATATAGGAGACAATGTCTACCAAATGATGCTAAGGTATAAAAGATGGACCTTTGAAGTGTGATACCAATCAGAGTGCACCATTATACCATCCTTAGCACCATGGTTAGCTTGATACCACTTGGAAATGAAATCACTAGATAACCTATGCATTCTAGATTTTCATTTCATCATTCAAACCTACAACTAGCATACACCACACAAGCATAGATATTGAAATTTAAAACTTGTGCCATGCAAGCAAACATATGAAATGCACATTCAAATGCACCATATAAGTTCATGAGCTTGCTCCCCCTATGTCAAATTCTCCCTCTTTGTTGTCTTTTCACTATCTTAGTACACTAATATCTTTGTTTTTCTCCCCATAGTACTAATATCACTAATATCTTTGTTTTTCTCCCCCTTTGTCACTAATGATCACAAAGGTTCAAAATGAGGATAGGTTGAGATTTATCAATGTCAATCAATGGGGTGAGGATCAATTTCCCAAATTTGGTCCAATCTAGATCATTTGCCAAAGATATTTAACTCGGTTTGATCCAAGGACAAGCTTCTTCACACCTCCAAATAAGGGTTATCTTGTACCATGTTGAGTTAAACACTTAGAGCTCATTTTCTAGATTAAACACTAGGTTTACAAGCCCATAAACATGTCATATGCTACCACTAAATCAAAATAAGCATAGAAGCAATAGTGGTACCATATAATCATCAAATTCATTTGATTTTCATGAATGAGCCTATTAAATGTGAAAGATGTCTAGATGCACTAAACATGTCCTTAGCAAGGATGTATGCCATGCCAAACAACTTTTACCTTGGATTGCTTAAAGGAGAGGCATGTCATATAAGTGGGGGGTGCATCAACACATATTTGAGAAATCCAATATGTTCAATTCATTCCTTAGCTTGCAAAACCTTTTCTCATCTAATGGCTTGGTGAATATATCGGCAAGTTGATCTTCGGTGCCTACACTCTCAATGTATATGCCCTCTTTTTATTGGTGATCTCTTATGAAATGGTGGCGGACATCAATGTGCTTTGTTCTTGCATGTTGAACCGGATTGCTGGTTAACTTGATTGCACTCTCATTGTCACATAGCAATGGCACTTTCTTGAACTTGATTCCAAAGTCACTCAAAGTGGCCTTCATCCAAAGTATTTGTGCACAACAACTACCGGCGGATATGTATTTGGCTTTAGCGGTTGATAATGCAACACTATTTTGCTTCTTTGATGACCATGAAACTAGTGATCTTCCCAACAATTGACATGTGCCCGAGGTACTCTTCCTTTCAACCTTGCATCCCGCATAATCCGAGTTAGAGTAACCAACTAGCTCAAACTTTGCTCCTTTGGGATGCCATAAACCAACATTTTGTGTATGCTTCAAGTACCTCAATATTCTCTTTGTGGCCTTCAAATGACTTTCTCTTGGTGAGGCTTGAAATCTTGCACACATGCACACACTAAACATGATATCCGGCCTTGATGCGGTCACATAGAGTAGGCTTCCAATCATAGACCGATACAATTTTTGATCCACCATATTGCCACTTGCATCACTATCCAAGTTGACATTTGTTCCCATTGGTGTACTAATGGCTTTGCTATCACTCATGCCAAACTTCTTGATCATGTCCTTGATATACTTGCCTGGACTTATAAATGTACCATTTTTCAATTGCTTAATTTGATGACCAAGGAAGTAACTTAACTCTCCAATCATGGACATCTCAAACTCATTAGCCATCATCTTTCCAAATTCTTCACAAAAGTCTTGATTGGTTGATCCAAATATGATGTAATCAACATAGATTTGCAACACAAACAAATCTTTTCAAATATTCTTGATGGAAAGAGTGGTGTCAACCTTGCCCATCATGAACCCTTTAGAGAGTAGGAAGTCCCTCAATCTCTCATACCATGCTCTAGGTGCTTGCTTCAAGCCATACAATGCCTTCTTCAACTTGTACATATGGTCGGGCTTCTTGTTATCTTCAAAACTGGGAGGTTGCTCAACATATACTTCTTCATTGATGTAACCATTGAGAAATGCACTCTTAACATCTATTTGATAGAGTTTGATGTTGTGGGCATAAGCATAGGCTAGCAAGATTCTAATTGCTTCCAATCTAGCAACCAGGGCATATGTTTCTCCAAAGTCAAGACCATCAACTTGTGTGTATCCTTGTGCTACCAATCTTGCTTTATTCCTTACTACTATCCCATCTTGATATTGCTTGTTTCTAAAGACCCATTTGGTTCCAATCATATCGTGTCCCTTTGGTCTCTCTACTAATTCACATACTTGATTTCTTGTGAAGTTATTCAATTCTTCATGCATAGCATTCACCCAATCAATACCCTTCAATGCTTCATCTATCTTCTTTGGTTCAATGAATGACACAAATGAGAAATGCTCACAAAATGAAGCCAATCTTGATCTTGTTTGTACACCTCTAGAAATATCACCAATGATAGTGTCCAATGGATGATCCCTTGCAATATTGGTTGGTTAGAGGATTGGAACTTGATTGCTTGCATTAGCTTGATCATTGGGTTGAGATGATGTACTAGCCACTTGATCTTGTTCATTGTCATGAGATCCACTTGTACTAGGTTGATTTGTATCATCTTGCACATTTGAGTTAGAGAGCACTTGCACTTGATCATCTTCATCATCATTCACTTTCCTAGGCCTCAATTCACCAATATCCATGTTCTTCATGGCATTTGAAAGTTGAATTCCTCTAACATCTTCTAAGTTCTCATTCTCTTCTTGTGAACCCTTGGTTTCATCAAATTCAACATCATGAACTTCCTCAAGAGTACCACTATCCAAATTTCAAACTCTGTATGCTTTGCTTGTAGTGGAATAACCAAGTAGGAATCCTTCATCACATTTCTTGTCAAACTTGCCCAATCTAGTGTCTTTCTTCAAGATATAGCATTTGCAACCAAAGACCCAAAAATATGCAATGTTGGGCTTTCTACCATTCAAGAGCTCATATGGTGTCTCCTCTTTCAATGGGTGACAATAGAGGCGGTTGCTACAATAGCAAGCCGTGTTGATAGCTTCGGCCCAAAAAGATTGACTTACATTGTACTCACTAAGTATAGACCTTGCCATATCAATGAGTGTACTATTCTTCCTCTCAACAAGGCCATTTGATTGTGGAGTGTACTTGGCTAAGAATTGATGTCTAATTCTAAATTCATCACAAAACTCATCAATTCTAGTGTTCTTGAACTCACTACCATTGTCACTTCTAACTCTCTTGATGGTTGTTTCAAACTCATTGTGAATGCCTTTGACAAATGATTTGAATATTGCAAACACATCACTTTTATCCACTAGAAAGAATACCCATGTGTATCTAGTGTAATCATCCACTATCACAAAGCCATATTTATTACCACCAATGCTAGTGTATTGTGTTGGCCCAAACAAATCCATGCGCAATAACTCAAATGCTTTACTAGTGCTCATCATGCTTTTCTTGGGATGGGTGTTTCCAACTTGTTTTCTAGCTTGACAAGAGCTACAAAGCTTATTCTTTTCAAACACATCTTTCAAGCATCTAACCAAGTCATGCTTAACCAATCTATTCAATTATTTCATTCCAACATGACCAAGCCTTCTATGCTATAACCAACCCATGCTAGACTTATTGAACAAACATGTAGATAATTTAGCTTCACTATCATTGAAATCAACCAAGTATAGATTCTCATATCTAAAGCCTTTGAAGATCAAATTAGAGCCATCTACACTCATGATTTCTACATCATCTACCCCAAATATGCATTTAAATCCAAGATCACACAATTGAGCCACGGATAGCAAGTTGAAGTTCAAGCTCTCTACTAGCAACACATTGGAAATGCTCATATCATTGGATATTGTAATCTTACCAAGCCCCTTGACCTTGCCTTTGCCATTGTCACCAAATGTGATACTATCATAACCATCATTGTCCATTGGTGTTGATTGAGTTGAACATTCTTGCATCACCGGTCATGTGTTGAGTGCACCCACTATCAAGAACCCAATGCCTTCCTCTAGCTTTGTAATTGACCTATGAAAGAAGATCAATTCTTTTTAGGTACCCAAACTTGTTTGGGTCCTTGAAGGTTAGTCACTAAGCTCTTTGGTACCCAAATGGCTTTCTTCTTTGAGCCCATCCATGGTTTACCAATGAACTTAGCCTTCACACCATTTGTACCCTTAGTAAGCACGTAGAAAGAATTAATCTTAATTGAGGATACATTAGCATTTTTGCTCTTGTTCTTGCACTCATGCTCTTTATGACCAACTTGCTTGCAACTAGTGTAAAACCGACCATTGTTCTTCACAAAACTAGTCTTGTGAGGAGCAAAGGCTGCCTTGCCTTTCTTGAGGGTATAGCCCAATCCCTCTTTGTAGAGAGAAGCTCTTTGACTACCTAAGCACACAAGTAAGCAGGTCCTCACCACCATAGTCCTTAGCCAAGGTGTGAGTGAGCTTATTGACCTCCTTCTTGAGGTTCTCGTTCTCAACCATTAGTGAGGCATCACAAGTGAGACCTATCACTACTAGATGAGGTAGAAGTAGAAGTACTACAAGAAGGGTTAGCAGGAGCAACAATGATAGGCATAGATAATGATTCATCAATTATATCATAAGTTAAGCCTATATTGCAAAGTCTCAACATGCTTCTTTATATTTTGCTCATCAAGCAAAGAGGAATGAGCCTTTTCAAGCTTTTTATGAGCCTTGCCAAGCTTCTCATGGGCTTCCTCTAGCCTCTCATGAGATGCATTGAGCATATCAAAGGCTTACTTAAGGGCTTTTAGTTCCTTAAGCAAGCTTTTGCATTCCCTTCTCTTAATGTTAAAGTGTTCTTTAGCATCTTCTAGCATATCAAATAGTTCATCCTTAGTAGGTTCATCATCATCACTATCACTATCATTTTCATTTTCATTATCATGTCCTTCATCACTTCCATCATCACAAATTTGTACCTTAGTGGCCTTAGCCATGAAGCAAGATGGAGTGTCAAAGAGAGAAGGCTTCTCATTGATAGCAATGCTTGCAAGTGCCTTCTTCTTGGTGGTCTTGTCATCATCATTATCATCATCATCACTTGACGAAGCATCACTATCCCAAGTGACCACATATGAACCACCCTTCTTCTTCTTGAAGGTCATCTTGTCCTTCTTCTCTTTCTTTTCCTTCTTGTCCTTCTTGTTCTTCTTGTCATCATCTTTGTCACTATTGTATGGGCATTGAGCAACAAGATGATCTTTGCTTCCACTAATTGAAGCACCTTCTTAACTCTTCCTTGTTCTTGGATGAAGATTTCTTCCTTCTAGCATGATATCCTTTCTTCATCATAAACTTCCCAAATCTCTTGACAAAGAGAGCCATCTTCTCATCATTATCATCATCCCATGAGCCATCATCTTCACTTGATGTATCTTGCTTTGCCTTGCCCTTGGATGATGTGGCCTTGAATGCCACACTTTTCTTCTTGTCATCCGTCTTCTAATCTTTCTTCTCCTTCTTTTCTTCCTTCTCATTATCATCTCTATATGTGTCATCGGTCATTATGTCTCCCAATACTTGGTTTGGTGTCATAGGTGTCCAAACCACTCCTCACTAGAATAGTGACCAATGGGCCAAATCTTGAAGGCAAGCATCTCAAGAACTTGTGGGAGAAGTCCTTGTCCTTCACCTCTTCTCCAAGTGCTTTAAGATCATTGACAAGCACTTGAAGCCTATGAAACATCTCCAGCACACTCTCATCCTCCTTCATCTTGAAGCTTGCAAACTTTTCCTTGAGAATGTATGCCTTTGCACCCTTCATGGCTTGAGTGCCCTCAAATGATTCCTCCAATTTCTTCCATGCCTCATGAACTCTCTCAATGTTCTTGATTTGCTCAAATGTTCTCTCATCCAAAGCATCATGGATGGCACTAAGAGCAATGTCATTATTTTGGAGTAGCATCTCTTCGACGGCGGTGGGAGCCTCTTCATACTCAATCTCAATTTTGGTCTCCACCACCTTCTAAACCTTCCTATCGATTAACTTGATATAAGTTGTCATCTTAGCTTTCCAATAGGGATAATTTAAACCATCAAATTGGGGTGGCTTCTTGGTGTTGTTGAGTTGAGCCATTTTTACACCGAAGGCTATTAAGCCTCAAATCATGGTGACCTCAGCTCTGATACCACTTGAAAGGTCCTAATGGCTACAGGGGGGTGAATAGCCTATTAAAAATTTCTACAACAACACTTAGCAAACTGGTTAGACAATTATGAGGTGAAGCCAATGTTGCGCTAGCCTACTAAAATTGCAAGCCACCTACCACAATTCTAGTTTATATAGTTTCTATCCACACAATAGCTAAGTCACTATACTAAGTTAGTGCGCTCTCAAATGCTAACTAAAGAGCCACACTAACCAAACTAACAAGCTGTCACAACTAGCTACACTAAAGAGTTTGACAACTAGTTTGTGGTAATGTAAAGAGAGTGAGCAAGATGGTTATACCGATGTGTCGAGGAAGGAGTCAATCAATCACAAGAATGAATACCAATGAAGACCAATCACCTTTGGAATCAAATGATGAACACAATGATTTTTTACCGAGGTTCACTTGCTTGCCGGCAAGCTAGTCCTCATTGTGGCGATTCACTCACTTGGAGGTTCACACGCTGTCGGTGCAGAAAGTGACCAACAAGTAAATATTTGTAATTTTGCCGTATGTTGTGATCGGAGGTGGCCTAGCACTCAATGATACAAGGTTTATACTAGGTTCAGGCAATGTGCCCTACGTCAAATTTGAGTCAGTTGGTGACTTTATTCCTGAGCCCAGGTGCTCAAAGTTTGCAGTGGGGTTACAAACGAGAAGGAGAAAGATGGGGGTACAAGAGGTCCGGTCGGAAGGGCCAAGAGTGACAAGAGCTCCGCTTTGAGCTAAGTGTTCGAGTGTGTGCTCATGGTTTGAACCTGGTGGTTCTGCTGTTGTGTGCTAGTGAACTTGATCGATCTAATGAATCTAGAATCACTTGAATCTACCTCCTTGTTGGGAGAGAGCGCATCAGATGAAGGGGATGGCCTTACAAGTGAGAGGGAGAGAGTACGTATGCTTCTAAGCCTTGTTGCCCATGCTGGCGGGTATAGGATGATGGTAGGCGCCCACAACACTGTTGAATGTCAGATGCACGTGGGAGGTTGCGTTGTCTTATTCGGGCATGGTAGATGTCGGTACCTGCTATACTGTTGATGCCCAGAGGCATGTGAGGAGTTTCACCATGTTCACTCGGTACGGTAAATGCCGACGCCCACAACACTGTCGATGCCCAGAGGCATGTGGGGGGAGCCTTACTGTATAGGAGTTAATGGTGCCCACAATACTGTAGGGAAAATGTCGGTGCCTACAATACTGTTTGGGCTCTATTGTGCCAGGGAGGTTGCATAGCACCATTTCTGTAGGTGTATAGGGTACGGTACCTAGTGTCGTGGTTTGACTTATGCACCCTACCTTGCTTTCTCCATTCGTTCCCTAGTCCCTTCTGAGCTAGCATCCCTAATCGATTGGTCCTAGTCAGCTCTGATCATGCCAGTTGGAGAAGAGCCGCGAGTAGGGTTTTAGCACATCCCTGATCGGAGACGCGGGTCGGAGTCAGAAGTAGTGCTTTGGCCAGGCCTTCTGGTCAGAGAGGCTGTCCAAAGGTGAGCTAAAGACTGAAGCGAGTGCTCCAGTCATAGAGGTGGGTCAGAATCAGAAAGCGAGCAATGTTCTTCCTCGGCCAGGCCTCCTGGTTGGAGATTCGATCACCCCTTTGGCCTATCATTTAGGTACTTGGGCTGGCCCATGAGTTGTGCATTTGTCTGCTTGGGCCGAACCTTTATTGGGAGGCCCATCCATGAGGGACCCCAAGTTTATGAACCTGACACGTGCTAATTGGCATCACACGCCAAACCCTCAATAGGGTGCCGCACAACCAACACAAGATGAGGATCACACAAGCCATGAGTAATTTACTAGAGTACCTTTTGGCTCTCTACTGGGGAAAGGTCAAGAACCCCTCACAATCACCACGATCAGACCCGGAGACAATCACCAACCTCCGCTCGACGATCCTCGCTGCTCCAAGCCATCTAGGTGGCGGCAACCACCAAGAGTAACAAGCAAATTCCGTAGCAAAACACGAACACCAAGTGCCTCTAGATGCAAATACTCAAGCAATGCACTTGGATTCACTCCCAATCTCATAAAGATGTTGAATCTATGATGGAGATGAGTGGGAGGGCTTTGGCTAAGCTCACAAGGTTGCTGTGTCAATGCAAATGGCCAAGAGAGTGAGCTAGAGCCAGTCATGGGGCTTAAATAGAAGCCCCCATGAAATAGAGCCGTTGAACCCCTTTACTAGGCACTGCATGGGGTGACCAGACGCTCCGATCAGATCGATCGGACGTAGGACCCTAGCGTTCGGTCGCCCGATGCTTGCCATATGTCATCGGCTTCAAACGCTGATCGCCCGATCTCAACGATCATTAGTACATTTAAATAGTGACCGGACGCGCTGCTCAAAGTGATCAGACGCACCAACACCAGCGTCTGGTCGTTTCTAGTAAGGTTCTAGAGGCAAAAAATCACGACCGGACTCACCCAGCGTTCGGTCACTCAGTGTCTCCTCTATGCGCTGCCATGTCAGTGGGACCAGATGCACCCAGCCTGTGTCCGGTCATGAAGTGACCCAGCGTCCGGTCGAAGACCGACGCCAGCATCTTCACTGCTTCTACTGACCGAATGCGTCGGTCCAGTTGAGGCCAGCGTCCGGTCCACTCCGTGAGACCCTATCTTTTCTGTATAGGGAACCGGTGGCACCGTCAGACTGTCCGTACTCTATGGGCGGATAATCCACTGGTGAAGTTCCTAACCCTTGCTAAAATGTACCAACCACCAAGTGTATCACCTTATGCACATGTGTTAGCATATTTTCACAAATGTTTTTAAGGGTGTTAGCACTCCACTAGATCCTAAATACATATCCAATGAGTTAGAGCATCTAGTGGCACCTTGATAACCGCATTTTGATTCGAGTTTCACTCCTCTTAATAGTACGGCTATCGATCCGGAGCCCACGCGAAGAGGAGACGACACACCCCAGGAGCCTTATTTCTCTTTCTTTTTTCCCTTTTCCCTTGTCTTGGTCTTTGGTATCCTGTTCTCTCCCCTTGGTCTATAAAAGGGAAGGCAGGGCACCATTCAGAGGGAGAGATCAATCAATCGATAGATCGAGCAGTAGAAGCATCAAGCAATCGAACCACAGATACTTGGGAGCTCCTTCCTCTCTTGCCAATTTGTAATCTCCTACTACAAACTCAGTGCTGGTAACACAAGCAGCCCAAAACTAGATGTAGGGACATTCATCCCAAACCAGTATAATCATTGTGTCCTCTTAGCAGACCATCCGGGTCAGACGTGTAATATACAAATTTACTAGTCGGCTATTCGAAACACCGATAGTTGTCATAACATTTGTAGTAAACATATAAAAGTAATGAGAGATACAAAAGAGAGGGGGTACAAAGATTATACCAAACCATACTCTTGACACGATCAGGAATCCAAGCAAAATCTACTTGGCTCCCTCTAGACCTAGCCTAACTAGCTATGCCCTAGAATATGGTAGAGCTCTGAGGATGATTAGGGTTTCTGTCTTCTCAATTAACTTGAATGCCTCCTAGTGGTGGTAGAGGCTAGTATATATAGGCCAAAGCATCAATCCTGAGCCCTCGGATCAAACTGACTTGAATAAACGGCGTAGATAAAATCTAGGAGGCGGTGGAGAACCGACATAGCAACTGGGGGCCAACAGGTGGCCCCACCTAGTGGCGCCTCGCCCTCCGCTTCAGGTGTGGTGTCCCCTCGAGTCTTCTGTAACCTTCTGGGCTTGTTTTCGCTGTGGATAAGCGCAATTAAGTCTGACATCTAGGTCCACCTTGATGGTTTTCTAAATAAACCCTATAGAAAATACAGATTCATCAAAACTCGTGGAATTTATTAGTTTAAACCCCTAGACCTTCGTTGGTGGTTATATTTATGCCCTTATACATGTTATATTGATGGTTTATAATGGTTGTTAACTACCGTCAATAGAGGTATGTTCAAAGAGTCATGGGGGCATGACCTAGGAGCCGAGGGCCAGCAGATGGGGCGCTGCTCGTCCTCATCCTGACTCTCAGGTCCCGCCCGCGTGGAGAGAGAGGAGGGGTCAGGGTGAAGGAGTGGTGGGCGCAGGGCAGGGGTTGACAGGTGGGGGCAGGGTACGTGAAGTGCCCTCGGTTATCCAGGAACTCAAATGTGATACAAATACTAGTCCTAGAAGGCTAGTAATACATTTATTACGTCAGATAAGTCTCAGCGTAGTAGTCTCAACAAGCGTGGACAATGAAGGCGTGCCACGATTAAAAGTAACCAGAACATAACATAGGTCTAGCAGACCTAGAAACAAAGCTCGCTACTACACATCTGACGAATCCCAATGCCACAGGCTTAGTTGGGTGCAGACACGACCTTATTCGTACGCCACTTTAGGGTTGAAGTCCGGATCTTCCTCTGTTCAACAAAGCAGGGGTGAGTACAAAGTACTCGGCAAATCCAACCTCACCCTATGGAATGGGATAACAGTACATGCATATGGATAAATCAAGGATAAGGCTTGGTTTATTTGCATAAAGCTATCTTTTACACATGCAGGGTTTCATTTATAAATACCTTTGCAAAAGACATATTTTCCATATATGATAGTATTTCTGAAAAAGGGTTGGTCACAATTTTAAGTGTTGCTGAACCCTTGTTCCCACAACATATGGCAGACAACCATTCATTTCCAAAATCACACTCACTCTCATGTTTTCACTCATCCCAACCCATCTAGTTGTTGAAACCAAACCATAACCCGTCCGAGATCGCTGGACACGGCTATCTGGATAAATTTTACACTCTGCAGAGGTAGTATACTTTCCCCACAAGTAGGATACCGTAACTTAACACCATTGTGCAAGCACAGATCCATCAAAGCCATTACCCTCCATAGCTAGCACTAGCGCTCACAACGGGAACACTAAGGCCACATCTCATAATACAATAATTTACAGAGCTCTTTACATTTCATATAATTTCTCAATTTCCACATATATCTTCTAGTGTCCCGTTGCACACCTGCCTTCAGGTGATTGCCATACCAAATAGAGGGATTTAGACTAAGCCTTTCCCATGCAAGGCGAGTGGTTGTACAATAAATGAGTTAGGCAAGATGAATCATCAACTCATTCCTTAATCGAGACAAGACGGATATCTTCATGTTTAACCACAAAATGTACAAGCTCCAACACCACGACATCCCATAAAAGGAACACTGATCCGCCCCATCTCTAGGGTAATCACCATCTATAACTTGTTCATTAACCCTTTCACAATACTCACAATTTATTCACAACTCACACGTTTTTCATTTAAAATCATTGTATTTGAGAAAACATATTAATGAGTATCCATAATGAGTATCAAGTCCAAAGCATACTAAATAATAATATTTCACCGTAGCATATTATTTGTTCCTAAGTTTGAACAAGACAATTGTCAGGTAATATCAATTCAAGGATGGCTATTCAAATAGGTTTAGCTAAGCAGCAAAAATACTTAGTACGTACAATCGTATATGTAATATTTAAAATGGCTTCTACGAGTCGTGTTTAAAAATAGAATCAATATGCATCAAAGGGGAATAGGCTGGACTTGCCTCCGTCGGTGTCCTTGAGAAACTCCTATTGGCAGTCCGGGTCCTCGGTGTCGAACTCGCTGGTACTCGTCTTCAACGTCCTCATTGTCCGGGCTCGTTCACTCCGTCACCTAAAGAACGCAACAGGCAAACAAGCACAGATAAATAATCGCATAAATTTAAATGAGCTTTAAAAATCATGAAATCTATATGGGAGGTAGATTATGATTTTAGATGAATTTAGGAAGAAGAATCACTGGGATCGGAGTTGGCATGTGGCTCTGCAAGATGGCCGAAATTTAATCACGCGGAAAAGAATAATGCGCGATTGAGGAATGGGTGTTCACGTCATGGGTTGGCTTGGCTTGGCTGGTAGTGCATGTGCGTTTACCATTTGGTGGAGTTATTACTTATGACCCACGCGTCATACACACATGCATGGAAAGGGAGAGAGAAGCTAGCACGAGCCTTCTTCTTGCTTCGTGCATGGACACCATCGCCGAGCTCATGGAGCTCGTGGGCAGCTCGGGTTGGATGGAGGGGAGCAGGGCGAAGACCACAGGGAGAGAGGGAAGAGTGAGAGGATGCTCATGAGCTGCTCACCTCGTCCTGCGACGATGGTCGAGCCTGGCTCGTGCGTACGGCCGTATGCGGTATACGTGAGGCAAAGCGAAGCGAGAGCGGGCGAGCAAGTGAGCGAGCTGAGCGTGCTGCTGGGTGGTGGAGGAGAGCACCTCGGCGTGCCCTTTTATAGGCCGAGGAAGCGGGGTGGTGCCACTGGCTCGGTTTGCTCGCCTTCAATGGCATTTGTTGTGGCCGGATGCTTGGGCAGTGGAGCGACGGGACAGCTTCCGTGGTGATTGTACGTGGTATGCAAACGGACGGTGGCGCATAGCGGGGGGACGGTGGATTCTCGGCATGCACGATCGGTGCCTAATTAGCATGGTGGTCGGCACGCATGCGAGTACGCGTGCGTGCATGCTGCTGGGCCTTGCTTGCTATGCATGCATGTATCTTGTACGTGTGTGCGGGTGCACGGCTGACACTTGCTTACTTGTATGCTAATACGTGCGTGCATCTGTGAGCTGCGGGTACTTGCTTGTGCCCGTGTGCCAATTTTGCACACTGAGTGCGGTGCATGCTGCCATGCATGGAGGAGAAAGAGGGAGAGAAAGGTGGGAGGTGGGACCCGTAGTCGGCGAGGGGGCTCCGGGCGTAGGTGCGCTGCGCCGGCGGTGGTGGTGGGGTCGACGTACGCGCCGTTGTTAGGCAACGGGCGAGGGCGAGCGAAGCGAGAGAGAGAGAGAGGTGGGGGACGACGGGTGATGCCGATGCTACGATGTGCAGGATAAATATTGAAGAGAGATAACTAGGATGGATATATAGGATGGACAAGAGTTGGAAGGAGATAATAGAGCTCAGATGATTTATAGTTTTTGAAATGTATTTTGAAAATAATTTTTAATGCGAGTGATTTTTGAATGTGAATTTTTGGCAGGACGGGGAAGGAATGCAGCGATACGGTGGGAATGTGGCGCATTTCTGTTGGGCTGTTTGGTACCGTCCCATGAAATCATATCCTATCAAATGTCCAGGCGCCAGCAGTTCCCTCTGTCAAAACATGCTTGGACCGATTGACACAACGCATACTGGTCTAGGCCGGTTCCCCAACTGTTCATCATCAACAACGAAACATATATATTTCATCGAAACTGTTCCACCATTTCTGTGACAACTATGTCATTTGCGTCAACTAGGCCACCGTGGCGCATCCATGAACTAACAGCTAGGTTGTGCACCAAGGCGATGGTGCTCCAGGGGGCATGGGCTAAAGCCACAGTATGATAAATAATTTCGCCGCGATATGGGTCACCGAGTGGCCCTCGGTTCTCTGGAGCCTGAGGCCGGGTAACTCCTAGACGCTCAACCGGTTTCACCCTGTTCCTTCATGGTATACGGCGCTGAGCCCGTGCTCTCAACCAACTAGGCGAACGAGGCACGACAAGACGCCATCGACCAACTAGGCGAGTTTCACAGCGTCACGCTCCTCCGATTGGCCATGTACCAATAAGGGCTCAAGCGCTACCACAGCTGACACCCACACGACTAAGCTTTCGAAGTCAGCGAGGAGGGTCCAGACCAACAAAAGCATGCACAAGCTGAATCCGCCATGGGAGGGCCTATTGGCGTTGCCAAAGTCATCCGCTTAGGGGCTTACCGTCTGGGCCTACACATCAATGTCTACTAGGGCCTGCCTTTTATGAATCGCTAGTGAAAAAGAACTTAGCGGCAACAAAAAAAAAATGTTTCCGTACTCGTGTCTAATTTTAAGTTATTTAATTGTAATATATACATTATTGATCGAATCACGCTGCATAATTATTGTATAATCTTGGTGGTAGTGAGATATGCATTAATATAATATCACATTTAAAATATTAGACACTAACATTTATTTAAATGTAATAATAAATATATACTATATAAACAAAAAAGTTAGGAAATAGTGGTCACTGACTCATTGTCCAGCAGTGAGTATTGTCTTGTTACTGCCGGGTAAGGTCTAGACCTAACAGTTATCTTTAAGTAGTGTTATAAAACATGTTGCTAGCGGTTAGGACATTTTTCTCTCCGTCTCTTATGATGAACACAGTAAGTGAAAGTAGAAGAACTAAATAGACACAAGATAGGGAGACTATTCTTTATTCCTCTAAATATTGGTGATTACAACATAGAGCTCACATGTATATATAGTCCTGCTAAGGCCTAAGAGTTTGGTAAGAGCCCACATATAAACGGACTAGGATTAGGATTCCTCCTTTTTCTTTTCTTCTATGATAGAGTCCGTATGTTTTACAACACTCTCCCTTGGCCGATTAACACGATATGCACATGCCTCGCTAAAAACTCCATCCGAAAATCCAGTGGAAAAAACGGTTATTGGAGAAAAGAGTACATCGCATTCGTTAATTGTATTGCACATGTTGTCTCATTAAAAATCTTATATGAGAAACCTTCAAGTAAAAACTCACAGAGAGAAAAAGAGTACAACATTTAACCTTCTTGGTCATGTATTCTTCAGGATATTCTATTCTTCATGATAGATATTGATCTTCGTGATCTACGCATAAACTTCAGTGTTTTAGCAAATATGATCTACTTGATCTTTGTAATTCTAGTGGTTTACCTTCAAGGTGGATTCAATAAAAACATGCTCCCCCTCATAAAGCCAAATTTTGAACTTCATTGTTCAAATCACACTTTTCATAAATGTGTGCTTAATTAATTGTTTGTAGTACCACAATACTATATCTTTCAAAAGTTGGCTCATAATTCTTTATGAATTATATGGGAATAAACAAGAGCAATATGCTTCATGCATAATAACCACTTATTAGTTGTGCAAAACAAATAAATTTTTATCCTTTAAGGTAATAAATCATTTCAGAGGATTATGGAGGTAAATAAGTTATAATATTCAATATCTTCTAGATAGTGCATCAAACTTATACTAGAGTTTGAGTACTTATAATTTTTTCTTAGTGGATTTTCAAATTATATGTTCTATAAATCTTCAGGATTTTGATTGTACCAATAAATAATAAATCCATTCTTGCATTTGGCATTTAGGGGATAATTCAATTGCCAAAATCATCATTATTGTCATACCTTCTATGGTATTTAGAGGATATCAAAACTTCATTGCTAGCTTTACAATATACACTTTCTAAGTGTTTGTATGACACCTTCATGGTATTTAGGATTACTCATTTTCTTTCTCTCGGGTCTACATTCACTTTAGGGATTAATGGTGTTTTTTTAAGAATCGATTGGTAAATCCTTCACGGATTAAATCCTTCAAGGATGTTCTCATTCTTAGTGAATAACATTTCTCTTCTATGAAATATATTCTCTACTACATGAGAGATTATTATGTGATATACACAATGAGATAGTGTTATTCACTATAAAGTCATTCGATGACTCTATTCTTTCTAGGACATGCTCTTCTTGAGACTTTAATATTCATACAGGAATATATATTCTACCTTAGACTTCTTAATACTTGTATGAGATTTAATTTTCATATGTTGTGATTTATATTCTTTAGGAATTATATGAATTTTTATAATCCACTTATTAACTGCATATTTCATATTCATTCATTTCATTTGTCAGAGATATAGCAGAACATTTGTTCTTCTTAGTAGGAGATACAACCTCAATTGCCTTCTTCATTGACCCGATATAATCGCTACAGGCGACTTTGCCATGGACTTTGTTTTCTAGATCCGGGTTCTCATAAGAGAAATATTTGCAATTATAGAGGTAGCATTGTCGACAACTATTATTTTCTCCCAATATTCTCACAATGTGAGATTATTCTATCACTTTGTTATTTCCCAAACAAGAGATGATTTGTTGTTCTGCATACCCAACACTCATAATTTGCACGCCTAGTGTGTTAGATTTCATATTCATGATGATCCTCTTCATGAGGTGCTTAACCTTATTCATGAGGTGTTCTCTTCATGAGAATGGAGGAGTTTTATTTTATTTCTATTCAACAAGTACACACTAAACTAGAACCCATAGATATTACCATCTTAATTCCATAATTATTCATCCATTAATTGGATCACTTCTCCATTTAGCTAATTTCAGATTAACCAACTCCCCCTGATCTTAGGCTACATGGTCGTAGACCAATATGTTGCTTATGCATGCAACGCATTGAAAGCAAAATGTTTCTTAGTTCAACGAGAACTAGCGTGCTAGCTAGCCAATTTAATTATGAGGAAAAAAGGTAGTAGCTACAGGCTACGAATATAGCTTCTATGCTAATATTCATGCAGGAGTGGAGATTGTTGCAGCTCGATAAGAGTGCACAACATAGTGATACACATTCATGTGTAATGTGGAATGTTGATATTCAATCCAATGTATAGATAACAACAAAATGCAAAGCTACAACCTTTCTTGCAATTAGTGCAATGTAGTGAAAGTTAACTCGGCCGCAAGGGACACGGCTAGGACTTCAAGTCATAATACATGCACTTAAAAATAGATTTAGGAAGGCTATGCCTATATAAATATATATTACCTACATTTTCTTATGCCTTTACCCAAAATTCCTCTGCCTTTTCATGCCATAGTTACTTCAAGTAGTAATATGCTACATGCATCATCTATGAGTAATCATTTCTAATGTTCCATAGAATCCAATTATGCTTCTGGTATTCATTGGTTCTGACATGAAATTTACATATCAAGTGCACTATTTAGTGTACAACAACATATTTAGGTTAGGACTTAAACTTCTAGTTTCTGGGCTAAAGTATTAAATACTTAGTTTATGGATTATACTATTTTTTGACTAAATTGATCCTTCTAAGATCAATTAATATCCTAGTATTGTCCAATTGTTCATGTGCTTCTATAAATTTAGTTTTCTTTCTACCTACATGGTAGTAGTGCACAAAGAAATATATAACCTTCATGGTTAATTGAGGCTTCTTTGTGGATAAAATTAATGCAATATTTGTTTAGATAGGCAATAGGCAATTGCTTATATGTAAAACATATAAATCTAATTCATTTCATGCAAGATTAACATATATTACTGTAAGTAAAAATTGTAACTAAGAACTTCATATTAGTCTTTAAGCTAATAAAGTAACCATTAACTCTTCTATGAGTTTACATAATCCACTTAATTCAACAGGAATTAAAACTTAAAGCACCGTCCCCACTTATACTTTAGGATAGTAATTCCAAAAACAAAACAAGTATGTAAGCACATGATTTAAGTTCTTCTTCAAGAAAACCTTAAATATTATAATTCTTATCCATTCTTACATGTCTTAGCTTCTATGCTTGACATTTAGCAGCTTTATGCATGCTCTACTTCATAGTTGTGATATGTAATCATGATCCTTCTAGAGTACAACATATGCAAGTCATATATCCTTATTCATAATGTTGTCCAAAAATTCTAACTCAATTTCTACTTGATATTGAGTATTATGGATGATAAATTTGAATACTTCTAGTACTTCAATTTCTTCTGGAATTAGACAGTCTTATTTACCATCTCGTCTTCGTACTATGAATTTTAATCACAAAGCTTCAAGCTTATTATATTTGTTTATAGAGTAGCATTATATCCCATATGGTCATATAGCTTGAAAATTCAATTTTCAATATTTCTGGCATTATGCAATCATAATGTAGGATATCTTCTAGAATTTCTCATTCAGCGAGTCCCACAAGACCTTCGGGATTTAGCTTGGTCACATACTCATTCTTGGAGAGTAATATAAGGAACTATAATGCTTAAGGTCCACTCCACTTCAGTGGCAGTAGAATATCCTACTAGAATTTAATAAATGACCATGCTATATAATTCTGTCATTCAGGACAAGTCCAGGATATTCTTTCTTCACGAAGGTATGCATATATTATTATTATTGGAATCATCATGTGCGTATGAGTTTACTACATGTAAACAAGTGGCAAAGCGCAAAAAGATAGCGGATGCTTATACAAAATACTCTTAGAAGCATCCTAGCATTTTTCAGGATTATGATATATGCAAATTTTCAGAATTAATACCACCCATTCATTCATCCCAAAAATTCATTATGCTAGGAAAAAACAAATATGAACCTCTCAAAGGTGATAAGTCTAAGGTCCGCAGGATTTATAGAGAGCTCATATACCTTATACCATGTTTCTAGTGTAATCATTCAAATTTTTACTCTTGCAATTACATGGTATATAATTCATAATGTGTGATAATAACGCATCCAAAAGAGCATAAGCATATCAACACATTGCATTTATATATAAACAATAGATAAGCATGCAAAAGTTTCCAACAGAAGAATTCCTTTTCTGTTTTTCTTTATTTAATCAATCCTATATGCAAATCCGGTGAAACATATACTGTTCATGTATACGTACAGGTACTACATGTACAAAAATAATATGTACTTCGTGTACATCATAAGGCGCAACCTGTGGTACGTCCGTACGAGTAGCTGCGAGCTTGCATATCTGCGACGGTGATGAGATGCATGCTAGCATCAATTCACTAAATTCACTAATTCATGCGTACATAGACTAGTCAGAATATATATTAGATTATTATAATATTGAAACTACAGGTTTCTATAAATCAATCTATCAGCTGCTAGCTGCTTGATGTAGTGGATAGATGATCAACGTGATCAATTTACCATATATACTACTCTGTACTAGATAATATCAATACAGCTTCATGCCGTTTTTCTGTAGTGCAACACGCTTCAGGGCTGCAATAATTGCTGACCAACAGGAGCGAGTAGGCTGCGAGCCGCGTGTGGGTGGCCACATAACGGCGGTGTTCTTGCCGGATTGCGCGATGCTATGCCGAGTCATGGCAACTTGGCAAGCCGGTCTCGGGCAAATATTAGTAGAGGCTTCAAGCCGACCATGCTAGCTACGCTGCAGGGTAGCGGATGCTCGCGTGCAGGCGGGCAGATGCAATAGCACACGGACAGCAGAGGGACGGCGTGTAGGCCGAAGCCGTGCGCTCGTGATAGTGTACGAGCATACAGGGAGATACTAGCGGCGTGCAGGCCGCCTGACGGCGACTTCGATCCGGCCTATACAGAGCGATGAAGACTCTATCAGCCTCGAGGAAGCGACGTGTCTGGATAGCACCTGCGGTGGGTGGCACACAATCTGCAGTTCGTGATGGGCTGATGGCCACCGTACTTCTGGTCTAGCCGGGGCGGCAGTACGACGTGGCAGCGGCTTCAAGCCGAGATGACCCATGAACCATGCAGGTCACTAGGTGGATTAGGATCACAACATGGAAGGTGCCTGGGCATACGGGTCCAAAACAATTCCTGCTGTGCACGGGGCCATGCATGTGCGGCGAAGTGGCACTACTACAGAATAGACTTGTTGTCCCGGGCGGTAACAGCCTTTAGTCCCGGTTACCGCGCCGGGACAACGATCCCGGGACTAAAGGTGGAACCTTCAATCCCGGGTCATCGAGCCGGGATTAAAGAGGGACCTTTAGTCCCGGTTGGCAACCGGGACTAAAGGCCCTCCAGCCGAGCGAACCTGGCGCATCCTTTAGTCCCGGTTGGTAACACCAACCGGGACTAACGGTTCAACCTTTAGTCCCGGTTGGTAACCTCAACCGGGACTAAAGGTTCCTTTTCTTTTTCTTTTTTTTTTGTTTAATTTGTTTTCAGTTCAGTTACACGTATTTGTTTAATATATAATATGTTTTTATGTACGTATTCTACGCTGCTAATATAAATACACGCATGCGTATAATTACATCTAATTCTCATCTTGAGCATTATTATATTCGAATAAAGTATGAAACTATATATATTATAGATATATATATATATATATGTATATATACAACACTTTCATAATCTTGTTCTCGAAAATAACGATATCAATAAACATTTAATTTACATCATTTATTCCTTAAGATCAAAGTAGAACTCGCCGTTGGGATTTAGCACTTTTTCTAGAAGATATTCTGCTATTGACTCTTGAACTGCTTTCAGATGGCCTTTTTGCATGACCCTTCGTTTCAACCATTCAGTCTTGCATTTGAAATAAAAGGAAAAGTATTAATACACATATATGTATATATATTCATTTAAAAATAAATAAAAATTGATATATACGTACTCTGAGGACATCTTCAGGAGTTCTTCTTATGTGCGCAGTGATAAATTCACAAACGTAGTATCCACACAAGTTATTTCCTGGTTCCTGCCACAAACACCACTGTACGAGAAGAAGATTATTCTCATCATCTCACACGTAAATTGAAGTACGATATAGTAATTAAACACGTGGGGAAGTGTATATAGTACAACTTACTGGTATTTGAACTACATTAAGTGGTGCCTTGCAATCCTTACGATGTTGCCGAATAAACTCTTTCCAAACCCTGTGCGACCAATAATGTACGATCGTTAATAAATTATGGCAAAGTCTATTCAATAATAGTTGTGCGCGAGAGATCGAAATTACCCTTGGATAATGTCTATCATATCTTGGTATAGTGCCCGTTCTTTTCTCAACGAGTCAAAGATTAGTAACCGACTTAAGTTTAACTCAATGACAATGAGTATCCAGTGAAAACTGCATTGGTTTATACACACACGTACATGCATATAAGTTGTATTGATATTATATAAAATGTGTAGACTACATTATTATTAATACTTACTCAAAGTTGTACGGGAAAAGTATTGTTGTCTTGTCGTGCTGCTTCACGAAGAACATCATGATATTCTCCTGTGCTTCAGATACCCATCGCTCCTTGACAATAATATCGGTTTTGAATACGATATAAGGATCAATGAAGCCAACACTGGTGTCTTGTATTCTTTGGAGCTCTGACATCTGGAATCTGTATATAAATATAAGTTACATGTGAGGATAATTATATACACGTACGCATGGAAGTGAGTTTATTAAATAAAAGTAAGAATCACTTACAAACAAAAGGAGCTAATGATTGATTTGTCCAGAGCGTCCATGTGGTATAGTTGATGCAATTCTTCGAAACTAATATGTAAGATGTCATCGCCACGGAAGTAATGATGGTCTCTAAATCTGACAAAGATCCACTGCTCACCCCTGCCACACGCCTGCATGTACCACTTGTTGAGCAAGTACATTTGCGTACCCAATTCATTCAGAGCCGCAGGGTTGTACAGACTTTTGCCATATTTATAAGTCTTCCAGGTATCAACTTCCAGGTTCTGGATTGGAGCTTTGCCCGTCAATTGATCCAAGGTTAAACCAGTATCTTGAAAAAAAGCATTAAGGGCTTGAACCGACACTTCTCCAGAGTTGTCTGGTCGATAGACTTCTATGTTGGAACCATATTGATTAGCAACAACAAGATTTGCATTAAGGGCTTGAACCGACACTTCTCCAGAGTTGTCTGGTCGATAGACTTCTATGTTGGAACCATATTGATTAGCAACAACAAGATTTTGCATTGGTTGCTTCTGTTATCCGAGCTGTGGGACATCCTTCCCTGATGCCCTTTTCCTTTTCTTATCTGCATCATGTGACTTCACGAGGGAGCGGTCATAGTCTGATAGTGGCGAAGGCTTACGAAGTTCAATCATCTTTTGCTTGTGAGCATCGACCTTCTGCCTCAGCACCTCTCGTGGTAGGTAAAAGTACGGCTTCTCCTTAAGCTTTGCTTGACTCTTCTTTTTGGTATCTATAAAAAAATCTTTCACTTTTTTGTCTTCTTCAGCTGCTATTTGCTCATCAGTTTTTTCAGAAAGTATTTCTTGAGAAATAACTCTTTTTCTCGGGGTCTTCTTTGCCGCCGGGACCTTAGACGTCTTTGTAGTGCGTCGCTGTGGAGGGGGTGGGGCGGTGTTGGAGACCGACGTGGAGGCGATGTGGCCGGTGTTGGTGGAGACCGGCGTGGAGGCGTTGGAGATCGTTGTGGAGGCGGTGGGGCCGGTGTAGGAGTTGGAGATCGTCGTGGAGGCGATGGGGCCGGTGTAGGAGTTGGTGATCGCCGTGGGGATGAAGTCGTCTCGCCCCCCGCGACGCTGTGATGAGATGGGGAATGAATGATTAGGCTAGGCTGGGGGGAGACCCTGCTACAAAAACAAGTTGTGTGTCAATTATTTTTTAAGCCAATAGAAAATTAATGGAAAATAATATTTCATTCACTTTCATTCGTACCTAGGGTGAGGTAGGGGAAGCGGTGGCGCCCCAGGAATGATGATGAAGCGTTTGCGCCATTGAATAAATGTCTTTTCTGCTTCTCCTAGTGTCTTCTCCCCATCACCGCCTTCAATGTCAAGAGGAACATTGCTGTAACCTTTGAGCACTCTATCGACCGAGACGCTAGCATATCCAGGTTGAATAACTGACCCATGGATTCTTGGTGTCTTCGTTCGGTCTATTGGAGATACAACCCCGACAGCCACCATGATTGATGCATTATTACCATCTGGAATGTGCAGCTCACATGTTGTTAGAGGCTCGATAATGTCATCAACAGGGAAGCGCAACCCAGCGTCGTCTTGAATAACTGGCAGCTCCGTAGAAGCACAACTACTTTTCATCTGACCAACGGGGCTAATGGTGACTCCCGGCGTTGATTGCGATTGCATTTGACTCATTGCTAGCTGCACTTGCCTCTTGATCTCCTCCTGCATTCTTGCCTCAAGAGATTTTTCTCGTTCACGTGATTCAAGCAATGCTTGTCATGACTCGTCAACAAATTGCTCCAATGCACGGATTCGTTCTGCCTCCTCATCCTTCTTTCTTTGGCGGCTTCTGTAGGTATCCTTGTCTGCTGGGAATGCGTGTAGCCATGGAACCGCCCCATAGCCTCTTGTTCGACCACCGTGTTCGAGATTCTCTAGTGCATATGTCAATTCATCCTTCTCTCTGTTGGGCTTGAAAACACCACTATCAGCTTCTTCCCTAGCACGAGCTAGTCTCTGTGTTGCTCTCTCAATTTTTTGGCCAAAAATTAGCTTGCCAGTGTCTAGGTCTAGGCTTCCCCCATGAGCATAGAACCAATTCTTCGCGCGTTGAGGCCAGTTCTTCTCTATTGTTTCAGGTATGATTCCCTTGGCAGTAATCTCTGCTTCTAGGTTCTGCCACTTGGGAATAGCACTCTTATAACCACCTGATCCCATGCGATGATGGTATTGCTTCTGTCGGGCATTCTGCCGATTCCTCATCACACGTTCCTCACTGTCTTGGGATGTCTTGTATTCTACGAAGGCATCCCAATGGGACTCCAACTTGACAAACGCCTTAGCATTGAAATTCGGCGTAGCATTCTTCAAGATAAACTTTTTATACAATGTCTTCTTCCAACTCTGGAACAATGTTGCCATCTTCTTCATTGTCCAATCCCTCACTAGCTCCTTCAAAGCATCATCTGCTTGTAATGTGAAATGTTGAGTGATATCTCTCCAAGCTAGGTTCTTGTCACGATCAGATACAAAACTAACATTAGGAGCGGATATCTTCTGCTTCCATTCACGAGCACTAACTGGGATCCTATCCCTTACAACGAACCCACATTGATTGACATATGTCTGAGCATGTGGTCCCAATGGTTTGCCGGTGTTGGTGTCGAATTCTGATATTATGAAACGGCCCTCTAATGGCTTTTTTGGCCCTCGGACTTTCCTACTTTTGTCGGTGGTTGATGTAGATCCAGAGACCGGCTACATGAGTAGAAACACAACGATTAACAACAAATATACGTACGCATGCATCTATAAGAGATGATAGATAATCGAATATACCTCGCCAGTATTTTCTTGCGTGACAATTTGTTGATCTTCAACCACCGGCATATTCAGGATATCCTCATAATCAGCAAAGTACTGACTCGTGTCATCTACATCCACATTGGTGCCGGCGTTGATAATATCCGCCATTATGTCATCACTCAAGTTATCATTCGGAGCAGCCATTTGTATCTTCAAGATAACACATAGATAGAATTACTATGGTACATAATATAAGTACATGTGATAACACATATAGAATTACTAAATCCAATTAAATATAATAACACATAATATTTCATCAACATGGAAATAAGTACATGTATATATATACACATAGAATGATACAATATATTTTCTTTCTCTCTCAACACATAGAAATAAGTGCATATGTCTATATATCTCTAGATATGCATGTGATACACATAGAATGTCTCTCTAGATACAATTTTCTCTCTCAACACATGAAAATAAGTACATGTATATATACATATAGAAATAATTAAGTACATATGTATACATATAGAATCTATCTCTAGATATAATATATATATAGAGATAGAATATATAATTACTAAATCCAATTAAATAAATCTAACATGAAATTAGATAAACTAGTAAGATAATACATTTTAATCTAACATATATCAAAAACTATAATAAAAAACTATCTAAAAAAAACTATCTAAATAAAATACTAATTAAATTTTAATACATTTAAATCTAATATATCAAAAACTATCTAAAAATAACTAAAAAACGGCGTGGAGAGCAGCAGATCATATATCGAGTTCGATCGACGGAGGCCGTACGGCGTGGGCGCGCGGGAAGCGTCGGCGACGGATGGTGGGGTCGGGTGCGGCGGCGGAGACGGGATGCGGCGATGCTGGCCTGGAGAATGGCGCGGCCGGGCGGGGGTAGACGACGACGGCGGCGCGGCAGAGACGAGCTCGATGACGGCGGATGGCGCGGCCAGGCGGTTGGCTGAGCGACGGAGGCGAGATCGAAGATGAACAGAACAGACTTCGATTTATATAGCCTGCGACCCTTTAGTCCCGGCTGGTAACACCAGCCGGGACTAAAGGACATTTAGTCCCGGCTGGTAAGACCAACCGGGACTAAAGGGTCCAACCCTTTAGTCCCGGTTGGTCTTACCAGCCGGGACTAAATGTCCTTTAGTCCCGGCTCGTGTTGCCAGCCGGGACTAAAGGTATTTTTGGCGGGCACCGAAATTGCCGCCCACCCTTTAGTCCCGGTTCTTGGTCTGGGCCGGGACTGAAGCCCTGAAAAATTTGCCAACCCGCCAGCGTAATTGGAAAGGCCTGGGATTTTGTTTTTGTTTAATACTAGGTTAATCAATTAATTCCATAGCAACTTCAATACTTTGCAATATTTATTTTAAAAAATACTATTGATTAACTAATTATTTATTGTAAATAGGAAAATTTTGTAACCTAAAGTTTTTAATTTCTTTTATGAATATAGAATATAAATGTTACTAATACTAAGTATTTTGTTAATGCAAAAATATATTTCTAACTTAAAATTAATAAAACTAATATTATTCAATAGGAAATTTATTATCACATTATTGTAACGTCGATGTTTCAATTTTTTCTCGGTTTTTGACCAAAATTGACAGGAATTTTTTGTTGAACCTATAAAAATAGAGAAAATGTAGTATTTTTTGTTCTACAGCTTTCTCAAATGAAAAAATGGCCTATATAAGGATTGTATATATTGATGAGCTTAACAAACTCGGTATTCAAAACTTTTCAATTTGAGACAATCTAGGGTCCCGAAAACTAGTTTGTAGGCGTCGAAATTTAAAAATCACAAATTTGAACCGTCCAAACTTTCTCAAATGGAAAGTTGACCAAAACAACAATTGTAGATCTTTTTGAGTTTAACAAACTTATTCAAAACTTTTCAATTTGAAGTCATTTAGAGTTCATAATATTAGAGTCAAAGTGTTGTTTTTTTATTTGACCAAATTTGACTTGGTCAAACTTGCTCAAATGAGACACTAAATGACCTCAGATGAAAAAACTCTGAATACCAAGTTTGATCATCTCAGAAAGTTCTACAATTGTTACATAGCTTATTTTCCCATTTGAGAAATTTTTATCAAACACTAGTCACAACTTCTTGAATCTCATATATACTTTCTAAAACTATGTCACACACTTGTGAAATTTGAACTACATTTTGTTCAAGCTTTCTCAAATGAAAAAATGGCCTATATAAGGATTGTATATATTGATGAGCTTAACAAACTCGGTATTCAAAACTTTTCAATTTGAGACAATCTAGGGTCCCGAAAACTAGTTTGTAGGCGTCGAAATTTAAAAATCACAAATTTGAACCATCCAAACTTTCTCAAATGGAAAGTTGACCAAAACATCAATTGTAGATCTTTTTGAGTTTAACAAACTTGGTATTCAAAACTTTTCAATTTGAAGTCATTTAGAGTTCATAATACTAGAGTCAAAGTGTTGTTTTTTTATTTGACCAAATTTGACTTGGTCAAACTTGCTCAAATGAGACACTAAATGACCTCAGATGAAAAAACTCTGAATACCAAGTTTGATCATCTCAGAAAGTTCTACAATTGTTACATAGCTCATTTTCCCATTTGAGAAATTTTTATCAAACACTAGTCACAACTTCTTGAATCTCATATATACTTTCTAAAACTATGTCACACACTTGTGAAATTTGAACTACATTTTGTTCAAGCTATCTCAAATGAAAAAATGGCCTATATAAGGATTGTATATATTGATGAGCTTAACAAACTCAGTATTCAAAACTTTTCAATTTGAGACAATCTAGGGTCCCAAAAACTAGTTTGTAGGCGTCGAAATTAAAAAATCACAAATTTGAACCATCCAAACTTTCTCAAATGGAAAGTTGACCAAAACATCAATTGTAGATCTTTTTGAGTTTAACAAACTTGGTATTCAAAACTTTTCAATTTGAAGTCATTTAGAGTTCATAATACTAGAGTCAAAGTGTTGTTTTTTTATTTGACCAAATTTGACTTGATCAAACTTGCTCAAATGAGACACTAAATGACCTCAGATGAAAAAACTCTGAATACCAAGTTTGATCATCTCAGAAAGTTCTACAATTGTGAAGCCATAACATATTACATAATATCCGTCTCTAAAACATAATATATTAAACATGCATCGTTGTATCATGCGGGCACAATAGTGAATTTCTTCTTGACGTATGACCCTTGGTTATGATCTTGTCGTAACCATGGAGTGTCTTCATCATTTAACATGATGCTTGGATCTTTCTTCACTATGAAGGGTGGAATTCGGACATTTCTTTCATAATCTTCTGACATGTCTGACTTGTCTTCAATTCCCACTATATTTATTTTCCCAGAAAGAATTATGTGGCGCTTTGGCTCATTGATCATTGAGTTGATGTCTTCGTTTTTTCCTCTCTTTGATTTTGTAGACATGTCTTTCACATAGAACACCTGACTCACATCGGCAGTAAGGACGAATGGTTCCTCTTTGTACCCAATATTGTTGAGGTCCACTGTTGTTATTCCATACTCTTTGTCGACTGTTACCCCTCCTCCGGTCAGCTTCACCCATTGGCACCGGAACAAAGGGACTTTAAAATTAGGTGCGTAGTCTAGTTCCCATATCTCTTCTATGCGGCCATAATATGTTTGTATATTCCCATTTGGATCTGTTCCATCTATGCGAACACCACTATTTTGATTGGTGCTCCTTTTATCTTGGGCAACTGTGTAAAATGTATTCCCATTTATCTCGTACCCTTGGTACGTGAGGATATGCCACGATGGCTGCCTAGCCAACAAATACAGTTGCTCATCAATATTGTCATCGCCTTGACATTCTTTTCGCAACCAACCACTGAAACTTTCCATGTGCTGACGCCTAATCCAAGCTTCAGTCTTCCCTGGAAATTTGGATCGTAAGAACTCCTTATGTATCTCGATGTACGGATACACCAATGACGAGTTCTGAAGAACTGTGTAGTGTGCTTTATTGAAATAATCGTCTTCCATACCGATATATGTTTTCTTCCCTAAAGTTCCTTTACCACTGAGTTACCCCTCGTGTCGTGATTCGGGAACACCAATCGGGGCAAGGTCAGGAATAAAGTCAACACAGAACTCAATGACCTCCTCTGTTCCATAGCCCTGGGCGATGCTTCCTTCAGGCTTAGAACGGACTTTCACATATTTCTTCAAGACTCCCATAAACCTCTCGAAGGGGAACATGTTATGTAAGAACACAGGTCCAAGAATACTAATCTCCTTCACCAAATGAACTAGGATGTGTGTCATGATATTAAAGAAGGATGGAGGGAACACCAACTCAAAGCTGACAAGACATTGAACCACATCATTCTGTAGAGTAGCTAGTTCCACTGGATTGATTGCCTTCTGAGAAATTGCATTGAGGAATGCACATAGCTTCACGGTGGCTAGACGTACATGTGGAGGTAGAATTCCTCTTAAAGCAACTGAAAGCAATTACGTCATAAGCACGTGGCAGTCATGGGACTTTAAGTTTAGGAATTTCTTATCTGGCACATTTATTATACCCTTTATATTGGAGGAGAATCCCGATGGGACCTTGATGCTGCTTAGACATTCGAACATGTTGTCCCTCTCTTCTTTGCTAAGCGTGTAGCTAGCAGGACTTAAGTAATGACGTCCATCATCTGTCTTCTCTGGATGAAGATTGTCTCGTTCTTTCATGCCCTGCAAGTCCTGGCGTGCTTCAAGTGAATCCTTTGGCTTCCCGTACACACCCATGAATCCTAACAGGTTCACACAAAGATTCTTTGTTAGGTGCATCACGTCGATTGCGTTGCGGACCTCTAGGACTTGCCAATAGGGTAGCTCCCAAAAGATGGACTTCTTCTTCCACATGGGTGCGTGTCCCTTAGCATCTTTGGGAACAGATTCACTGCCTTGTCCCTTTCTAAATACTACTTTCACATCCTTGACCATTGCGAGTACATCTTCCCCGGTTCGGTTATGAGGCTTCTTCCGATGGTCTGGCTTACCTTTAAAATGCTTCCCTTTCTTTCTTACTTGGTGATTCAACGGAAGGAATCGACGATGGCCAAGGTACACGACCTTTCGACATCTTTTCAAATATATATTGTCAAGGTCATCAAAACAATGTGTGCATGCATTATATCCTTTGTTTGTCTGACCTGAAAGATTACTTAAAGCAGGCCAATCATTGATTGTTACGAACAACATTGCTCGTAGGTCAAAGTGTTCTTGTTTGTACTCATCCCAGACACGTACACCTGGTTTGTTCCATAAAACTAGAAGTTCTTCAACTAATGGCTTCAGATAGACATCAATATCGTTGCCAGGTTGCCTCGGACCTTGGATGAGGATCGGCATCATAATGAACTTCCGCTTCATACATAACCATGGAGGAAGGTTGTAGATACATAGAGTAACTGGCCAAGTGCTATGACTAGTGCTCTGCTCTCCAAAAGGATTCATACCATCTGTACTTAAGGCGAACCTTAAGTTTCTAGCCTCATTTGCAAACTCTAGAAATTCCCTGTCTATCGCTCTCCACTGGGACCCATCAGCTGGGTGTCTCAGCATATTGTCTACCTTACGGTCTTCTTTATACCACCGCAATAACTTTGCATGGTCTTTATTTCTGAACAAACGTTTTAAGCGTGGTATTATAGGAGCATACCACATAACCTTGGCAGGGATTTTCTTTCTAGGACGTTGTTCACCCTCGACGTCACCAGGATCATCGCGCCTGATCTTATACCGCGATGCTTTACATACCGGGCATTCAACCAAATTCTCATATTCATTGCCATGGTAGAGGATGCAGTCATTAGGACATGCATGTATCTTCTGGATTTTTAATCCCAATGGGCAGACAACCTTTTTTGCTTCGTACGTAGTGGTGGGCAATTCATTTGGCTTCGGAAGCATCTTCTTTATGAGGTTCAATAAATTCCCAAATGCCTTGTCGGATATACCATTCTTTGCCTTCCATTGTAGCAATTCCAGTGTTGTACCCAGCTTTTTTTGCCCCTCTTCGACCGTCAGGTATAGCAACTTCCTATGATCCTCAAGCATGCGCTCGAACTTAACTTTCTCTTTTTCACTTTCCCATTCTTGTTGTGCATCACGAATGGCATCGCCAAGAGCATCACCGAGATCATCTTCTACCGCTACCTCTTCTTCATCTCCCCCCATTGTAGTATCATCAAAGGCACCATACTGAGCAATAATGTCATCAATGTCTAAATCTTCTCCTTCACCTTCTTCCATCATGACCCCGCTTTCTCCATGCTTAGTCCAACATATATAGTTTGACATGAAACCTGACTTAAGCAAATGTGAATGAAGACTCATTGAGCTTGAATATTCCTTTAAATTCTTACATAGGGCACATGGACAGCACATGAAACCATCCCGCTTATTTGCCTCGGCCACACCTAAGAAATAGTGCAAGCCCTCAATAAAGTCTTGGGAGCGGCGATCGGCATTGTACATCCAATGGCGTGACATAATCTGTATTACACGACAAATTATGAAAACCTTGAACATAATTTAGTATTTTATTACACAACATAAATGACACACACACGGTTGATTAATTAACTAAGTCTGGCTACAACGTAAGCAATCCCAACTATCACTAAACAAACTAAAACTACAATGCACTTCAGTAACATAATTATTTCGTGATCGTACGCAACTAAAACAGACAAATCATTCTTCTGTTGAATATCAATAAGCTTCTCCTGCTGGCTCACTGTCTCATCAGCAGCAGCCGCTACCTCAAGCGCACCCAAATTCTGCACGTATGTAGCATAATCTTCCTCCCAGTACCAACCATCGCATCCATTGCCCTCCCACTGTAATTAAAGCCAAAAAATATTTAGTCAAAAATATTCAAGAAAAGCAGGTCAATTAGCCATAAAGATAAAATGCGTAAGAAACTCATATTGCGATCCGGGCACTTGTAGAAAACACGGTCCTTGTTGGGTCCCTGTCTCTTGACTCGGTACTCCATCACAATCTTCTGCTTACACTTGCCGCAGATAATGAGAGGGAGTTCTGGCCTCAGTCGTTTCGCAACCGAACAAGAGGCCGATGATCCGGTACCAGTTGTCATCTACTTTCTATACTTATTTTTGCAAACTAGTGTAAATTTCATATTTTCTAAAATGATATATTTAAACAAAACTAGTACGGATTTCACATGTTTCAATAAATAACCACCCGTACTAGTTCACCTTGCTTACGTGATCATCTCGGTCAGCATTTCTCCACCGGACGGCACCGTACTTGGCCAAGGAAGAGCTTCGATTCTACGAGAAAGAGAACACGGTCTTCCACGACCGTTGCAGCTCTCCCCCGTAGCATCAAAGTTCCTCCTTGACGTCCGTTACCGCTCGGCAGAGAACATGTTGGCCGAGCTGAACACGGTCCGCAAGTTCAACTAGTACAGATTTTCTATAATTTTCTAACTATTTACTAAGTTTTTCATTTCATGGAAAATTTAATTCTAAAAAAAGGCATGATTTCTAAGTAGTTCATTTCATGGAAAAAATAATTCTAAGTGACCTGCTCGATATCGGCGAGCTCGCGGATGTTTAGGTTGCCGAGGATAGTAACATTTGTAGATGACATTTGTAGGTCTGAAGTTATCAAATATCCATCAAATTATAGCTCAAAAACATATTTCAATAAATAACCATCCGTACTAGTTGACCTTGCTTACGTGATCAACTCGGCGAGCATTTCTCCACCGGACGGCACCGTACTAGGCCAAGGAAGAGCTCCGATTCTACGAGAAAGGGAACACGGTCTTCCATGACCGTTGCCGCTCTCCCTCATAGAATCAAAGCTCCTCCTTGACGTCCGTTACCGCTCGGCAGAGAACATGCTCGCCGACTTGAACACGGTCCGCAAGTTCAACTAGTACGGATTTTCTACAATTTTCTAAGTTTACATATAAAATCATAATAAAGTCCAACATATAAAGTTACACATGCATCTACATCGCAAAATGAGATAAGCTACTGATAAAACATAAGAGGATTAAGTTTGTTACCTCCAAAATCGAAGAGCAACACCAATGGAGGGGGAGAGAGCAAGAACAACAGCAAGCTAAACAGAGGCAGTGAGTTTGAATGGAATGGCTCGGGCTCGGGGAGGAAGAAATGAGCTGAATTATAGGCCGGGATTATTAGTCCCGGTTAGGGGTCCAAACCGGGACTAAAGATTAATCTTTATTCCCGGGGCATCACCCAAACCGGGACTAAAAGCTTTAGTCCCGGCTAGTATTACCAGCCGGGACGAAAGGTTTACCTTTAGTCCTGGTTGGTGATACCAGCCGGGACTAAAGGCCCCTGCCCCGCGGACGACCGTTGGGCAGGGACCTTTAGTCCCGGTTGGTATTACCAACCGGGACTAAAGGGTCCTTTAGTCCCGGGGGCAAAAAATGCCGAGGCTAATGCCAAATTGGGACATCGTTCTAAAGTCTGTTCTCTAGTAGTGTGGACTCGTGGTCTGGTGCATACTGGCATGCAAAGCCAATAATAAATACGCAGATATTACCGTATACTTTCACAATCGTGTAGATTCAATTACTGTATGTATATATACTTCGAGTATATGCACTTTATATACAATTCTACGTGCATAGAATATATAGACCAGCTCGATGGCCAGCACAAACAATCTGCAAGACGTGTTTCATACCTCGTAGAGGATGCCAATTTGATCTACGTCACATGCCGCGTAGGGCAATGATTAGTAAATACATACCACGTAGGCCGTTTGGCAATGTCATAGGTTTACCTGCTTGACAGCGATGGTGCATGTCGATATACTTCATATCAGCAGCAGGTAGAGGTAGTAGATCCGTTCCGCTAACAACGTCGGAGATGTCGACGTCTTCGAAGTAGTCGCCGTGAGATGTCGGCACAAGCGTCGGCATCGAAGATCGGTGGCAGCTTCAATGACGATATCGACGTAGAGCTTGTCGTGCTGATAACGTGTTATAAAACATGTTGCCAGAGGTTAGGACATTCCCTTCTCCGTCTCTCATGGTGAACACAGTAGGTGAAAGTAGAAGAACAAATAAACACAAGATAGGGAAACTATTCTTTATTTCTCTAAATATTGGTGATTACAACATAGAGCTCACACGTATATATAGTCCTGCCAATACCTAAGAGTTTGATAAGAGCCCATATACAAACGAACTAGGATTATGATTTATCCTTTTTCTTTTCTTTTAGAATAGAGTCCGTATGTTTTACCACAAGTAAAACCGCCGATGACACTTATTTGCCAGGTAGATCCTAGACCCGGCAGTGACTCTCAACCTATCACTGGTGAGTCAAAGCTCTAACCGATAATGATATATTCCTTTTACTGCTAGGTTCGTCACTAGTGGTGCTAGACAAGTCGGCTCGGACTCCGACAGTGATACTAGGTTTAGACTCTGACCTGTTCGCTTGAACTTATCGGCATGACTTATCAGCCATGATATAGTGTTTTTCTCTCACAATAAATCAGCGAACAATACTTTTCAATTTAGCTTTTCAGCGAACGAACAATATTTTTCAGCCTGACTTTTCAGCAAAGCGAATAGGGCCTGATCTCTGTCCATAGATCTAAAGTAGTGTAGCAAGTTTCAGCCACTGCATTTGTCATAGAACCTTAGCAGCACGAGGGATGTTAGCAGGAAATCATGTCGTGGTCAACTTTACTAAAACAAATAGAGTCAAGGTAGAGATGCAAAGGGCCTAGCTCCACCCCAGCCCCTCCTTAGCACCAGAACAAAAGTCGTATCTTGTGAGTTGGAGGAGCGGGAGAAGGTCAGAGTTATTTTTCTTCCCGAATTATACGAGTACAGACGCAGATGTTCAACATATATGCACACTCACTCCTCTGAACACACGTACACAAATCCTAAGACTGTGCCGCAACATTTCGAGATTGACGAAGTCACCACAGGCGTCTGGCTATCGACGGGAACGTCGTCTGCCACTAAAAGCACAACGCCGCTAAATCCTAGAATAAATCCAAAAAAAATACGAGCACCCATGTCAAATCGAGGACTTAAACCTGGATAGACAGGTTTCACCATAAGGAACCCAACCAACTGATCTATGATCAGTTCGTAGACGTAGATGCAACTTAAGACCATACTGAAAAGTCTTTATGTAATGAAGGATGCGTTTGATAAACGCGGGGGATGTTACAAATCTACAATGTGCTTGCAAGTCCTTGATACGCGTAGGTGTGAAAAATGGTACGGATATTTTCTGACCGTATTTGAGACCGAATCTATTTAGAGGGGTTTAGATCTGTCCGTATCCGAGTCTAGATATTCAACATCCGATACCGTATCCGTATTCGAATACTCAAATCGCATATTTATGGTGTCGATATCTAATCATATCCTATCCGGGATGGTTGACAGTATCCGTATTCGAATTCGAATCCAGACAAAATATAAAAACAAATGTGATATCAATGATATCCGTTCGTATTCGATCCATTTTCATCCTGGATATACGTATCATCCACCGTCAGTAGGTCTTGTTACCTCTCCACTCGGAACGCAAGAGACGAAACGGAGGCAGAGAGAGAGGAACCAGAAAAGCAGAAATGCTCAGCATCAGAAACTGGGGCATCCACCGTCAGTGGGGTCATCTACTCCTAAGGGCAGTTCTAATGGTATATTGATGATGGTTTCTATCATCATTAAATGACTTGCCACGTAGGCAAAACGCTGACATGGCAACGTAATTAATGAAGAAAGAGAGCAAAAATCATAGAAATGATTTCCTCATGAAGAAATCAGGTCTACTCTTGACCCAATGCACCAAGAAACCATGAAATCGCCATTGGGGAGAAACCACCAGTTTCTAGAGAGCTCGTGTCGCACTCCCATTGGAGGAAAAAGATAGAGTTGGGAGAGAGAAAGAGAAAATAATTATTACTCATAGAAACCATGGGTTGAAAAGCAGTACTTTTTTGGTGCGGTATCCTATGTTATAGAAACTACTAGTTTCTTTTATTGGGACTGCCCTAAGGTCTTGTTGCCTCTCCACCTGGAACGCAAGAGACGAAACGGAGGGAGAGAGAGAGAGAGAGGGGAATCAGAAAAATGAGAAAAGGCTCAGCATCAGGCGAGGAACGCTGACGCGAGCAAAGAGAGCGTCGCGCTGAGGTAGGAAACGGTGGCGCTTGAGGTGGAAGTAGGGATGAAAACGGATCGGATACGTTCAGATATCACTTATATTATATTTGTTTTTATATTTCTGTCTAGATTTGGATTCGAATACAGATAATGTCAACCATGTCGGATATGATAGATTGGATATCCCATCATAAATATGCGATTTGAGTATTCGGATATGGATACGTATCGGATGTTGAATATTCGAACTTGGATACGAACAGATCTGAACTCCTCTAAAAGGATTCGGTCTCACATACAGTCGGAAAATATATGTACCATTTTCATCCATAGGTGGAAGGAAGGTTGCAGGAGCGAACCGTCATAATACCACACTGTGTCTAGGGGGTGTTTGGTTCCTACAGAAAAATTTTAGTCCATGTCCCATCGGATGTTTGGACACATGCATGAAGTATTAAATATAGACGAAAAAAATAACTAATTGCACAGATTGTGGCTAATTTGCGAGACGAATTTTTTAAGCCTAATTAGTCCATGATTTGACAATGTGGTGCTACAGTAAATCTATGCTAATGGCAGATTAATTAGGCTTAATAAATTCGTCTCGTAAATTAGTCTCCATCTATGTAATTAGTTTTATAATTAACTCATATTTAGTTCTCCTAAATAGCATCCGAATGTCCAATGTGACATGAACTAAAATTTAGTCCATGGAACCGAACACTCCCTAACACTAACACTAAGCGTAGAGATGACAGCGCAACTTAATTACAGAGCTCCGATGATAGGTTGTACTCACGTGACAGCATGATTGTGATAAAAGAGGATGTCACGAGAACAGATAATATGCAGGTCAAAGCAGCCACTACCATCAAACGTACCTGTCAGCGAATCCGAGAGGCTGCTGTCGCTTCTACTAGGTAGGGGTAGATCAATTGCAGTTGCAGACGAAACGACGAATGGAGAATTCTCAATTGGTTACGACGAATGGAGAATTCTCAATTGGTTCAGCATGTCTGGTAAAACAGAGCAGTAGATATCATAGGACCCCAGCAACGGTCAAACAATCCAGCAGACAAAGGCACGGTGTGGCTCTGGAAAGGTGAACTGGCCGGCAGCCGGCAGTGCCAAGGGGAGACAGCACTACAGCAGGAGCAACGATCGCAGCGGAAACGAAGCGCAAGGCAGTGTTCGGCTGGCTGGCAGCCGGCTGGCCGCCACCTCACAAAATCACTGTTCACGTCCTGTCAGAACAGTATTTTTCTCTTACAACAATAACAACAATAAGTCGAAACAGTATTTTTCAGTCCTGCCGAACAGACCCTTGGGCATCCGGGTACGATCTTTCTTGACTGCTTGCTGAAACTGTCGCTTTTCTGCTTAGTCCCCAAATGGATCTGAGACCCTGACAAGCAATAATTCGCGCACTGTTCGTTTGGACTTGTTTGACTTATAAGTCATAACTAAAAGTACTGTTGATTATGTTTGATATGAGAGAAAAATATTGTTCGTTGGCTAATAAGTCATGATTTATAAATCAAATACGACCAAACGAACATGCTGTTATGTGCATCAGCCATCGCCTCAGACTGCGCCACCTAATCACCCAACAGGGTTTCGTTCAGTAGTCAGGAAACAGGCTAGAACAGGCCAAGAAGCACATTCCAATCCAATGTTATACAATTTACATTGTCTTTTTAAGTGAAGGAGCTTATTTAAAATAAAAGTTCCGACTCTGTAACTAGCGGTACACAGGGTTATGAAAAAAAAGAAAGAAAAATGAGATCTAGTTTACTCTAAGCAGCGTAGAATTTAAGATATAAAGCTTATGCAAAGACATGAATGCAAGAAAACAAATTACATAATATTTTTTTAAAAACCACATTTTTACTCTCTGGATTGACAACAAACTAGCAAAAGCTTGAAATTTTTAGAAAATAATTGAAAAATCATTTATTTTATTTAATGTTTGCTTGTCGCATCTCAAAATGGAGATTTTAGGGTGACATTAAATATAGTAAAATGCAAGGTTGGAAGGGCAATCTTTTGACCTTCCAATGTTATGCACAATGTCACATCAGAAAAATGCAAGGTTGGAGGTTCTATCACGAAAGGTAAGCACTGCAAAGACAAACAATGGGGATGCAATGCACAATTGTCCTTCCAGTTGACAGGCTCTGAATATCCACAAGTTATCAAGTATCCCATCATATCTGATGAATAAGGATTCATGCAAGCACAGGTTTACAATGCTAGATGCACTAAAAATTATCCATCAGAGAGAGCCCTATCAATTAGTCTCACCAAATCGTCAGGTCCACAAACTTCATCAACCAAAGAAGTAATGTGATCAACAACATTGCAATCAGATTTCAAGCAGATCACTGACGAACAGCCCTTCAGATATGAGGTCGAAGATTTGAGACTTCTTTGCCCACTGTCTATGTGGTCATATGCCTTTGACACTGTCATCGATAGCCTTCTGAAACTTTCCTCTTCTAATATTTGTTTAATATTAGAGAAAGCACTGCGGTTATCTTCCGAGATACTACAAAGACGATTCTCAGTAGTAAAAGCCTCTGTTTTTGTCATTTTTGATGCAACACTACGAATTGACGTCAGATTATAGACCAAATGGTGTGCAGTTTCTGTTGACAAGGTTGCAACCTCTGGCTGCTGAAGATGGTAAAGCTCAATTACATTGGCTAAGGCAAACCGCACTATGAAAACAAAGAAATCATAGAAGTTCATGCCTGAAAATAGTTCCAACAGGATGTTATGAGAAGGTAAACAAGGCATTTTCTTGTTGTTCATGTGATTATTCCAGATACTGGAATATTACCTGTATTAGCTGCCAAGTTCCGTTGACAAAGTCCTTCAAAATCATCACATATATCTCGAATGTCTTCAATATATTCTTTTGCAACTTTGTAGTCCTCATAGAGCAAGTTCCACTAAATGAGGAGTATTAAGACGAATGAAATCTTGTTATTCTATAACTTAACATGATAAAAAAGCAAATACGCACCACCCAGTGTAGGTTGTAGGCATTAAACCAATTATGATTTATAGATATAGTATCCTCCTGTAGTAATTACCACAAATAGAAAAACACATGAGTTTAGCAGCTAGTAGTACACTAATAGTAACTGGCACAATTCTTTAAACAAATATTGTACAAGGAGGAGGGTTGTGATAGGCGTGGCGAGCCAACGTTAAATCTAGCCATTCTAACGAAGATGAAACCCAAAAGAAAACCGTTGGGACGTAACCCTCTTAGCGACGCGCCATATCGAAACCCAGGGTATAGTGTTAAATGGGCAAGGGCCGGGTCGGCACCCCCTTGGTGACGTGTTTTATTTAACATTTGAGTACGAAGGAAGGAGAGAAGGATATTTATAGGATGGCTAGGGTTCGTGAGAGAAAGACAAGGGACTTCAACCAAGTTAAGTGCATTAAATATGAAAGGGAGCATCTCTTGGTGAAGGAGGATGAGATCCGACATCGATGGCAAGAGTATTTTGACAAATTGTTCAATAGTGAGAATACGGACACAACCTTTTAGTTGGATGACTCTTTTGATGACACCAATAGATGCTTTATGCAGAGAATCCAAGAATCTGAGGTCAGAGAGGCATTGAAAATGATGAAAGGAGGTAAGGCGATGGGACCAGATGGTATCCCAATCGAGGTGTGGAGATGCCTCGGGGACATAGCTATAGTATGGCTAACCAAGCTGTTCAACCATATTTTTCAATCGAACAAGATGCCTAACGAGTGGAGGAGAAGCATACTGGTACCGATCTACCAGAATAAATGGGATATTCAAAGTTGTACTAATTACCGGAGAATTAAGTTGATGAGCCATACTATGAAGCTATGGGAGAGAGTTATCGAGTATCGCTTGAGAGCAATAACGCGGGTCTCTATGAACCAATTTGGTTTCATGCCCGGAAGGTCAACCATGGAAGTCATTTTCTTAATAAGACAAGTTATGTAGCGGTATAGGGAGAAGAAAGACCTACACATGGTTTTTATTGACTTGGAGAAGGCTTATGATAAAATACCAAGGAATGTTATATAGTGCGCTTTGGACAAACAAAAAGTCCCAACGACGTACGTCGGGCTCATTAAGGACATGTACAACAATGTTGTAACTAGTGTTCGAACAAGTGATAGAGCACGGATGACTTCCCGATTAGGATAGAACTACATCAAGGGTCAGCTTTGAGCCCTTATCTGTTTGCCTTAGTGATGGATGGGGTCACAAGGGACATACAAGGGGACATCCCTTGGTGTATGCTTTTCGCGGACGATATAGTGCTAGTTAATGAAAGCCGGACATGAGTGAATCGGAAACTGGAGTTATGGCGGGAGACTTTGGAGTCCAAAGGTTTTAGACTCAGTAGAACTAAAACTGAGTATATGAGATATGACTTCGGCACTACTACTCGGGAGGAGGAAGATATTAGTTTGGAAGGTCAAGTAATGCCTAAGAAGGATACCTTTCGATATTTAGGATCAATGCTACAGAGAGACGGGGATATTGTTAAAGATGTTAGCCATAGAATCAAAGCAGGGTGGATAAAGTGGCGCTAAGCATCTGGTGTCCTATGTGACAAAAGGGTACCACAGAACCTAAAAGGCAAATTTTATAGGACGGCGATTAGACCTGCTATGTTGTATGGTGCGAAATGTTGGCCTACGAAAAGATGACATGTTCAATAGATAAGTTTCGCGGAAATGCGTATGTTGCGTTGGATTTGCGGTTATACAAGAAGGGATTGAGTTCGGAACGATGATATACGTAATAGATTAGGGGTAGCACCAATTAAAGAAAAGCTTGTCCAACACCGGTTAAGATGGTTTGAACATGTCCAACGAAGACCTCCAGAGGCACCAGTGCGTAATGGAATCCTAAGCCAGGATAGTAACGTGAAGAGAGGCAGAGGAAGACCGAAGTTGACTTGGGTAGAGGCAATAAAATGAGACTTGAAAGGATGGAATATACCCAAAGACTTAGCCTTAGATAGGAGTGCTTGGAAAACAGCTATTCACGTGCCTGAACCTTGATTGCTTCTGCTGGGATTCAACTCTAGTCTACCCCAACTTGTTTGGGACTTTAAGCTTTTGTTCTTGAAGACCCCAAGGACATCAAGACATAAATGTATGCACTGCAATTTGAAATATCTTTCAGATTGATCTACAATAATAATGTTAACTGATAAATAAATACTTCTAACATAATTTTACTAACTAAAGTTTAGTTGTTGGGAGTAAAATGTTCTTCATACTGACTAACCATTGCATTATTTAATGCCAAGGGAAATGATTCAAAGTTCTTCCAAGGACATGGGTCCAGCAGCAACGACAGCATGGAAGTGCAGAATGCACAAAGATGTGTTGCCTCAATTGTTTAATATATCATCTCGTAATCAAGAAGTTGCATGCATATCTCATAATTTGGCAATCTATCATGATTAGTTGTTTTTTCTCTTTTGGATCGTCCATATTAGTTTCTTAAAAAAAAACTTGACCAACATAATCCACTAACTACAGTTTAGTTATTGGAAGTAAAATGTTATTCAAATTGATTAACCATTGCAGCCGTTCAAATGCCAAGGGAAATGATTCATTCTTCCATGGATATGGGCCAAGCAGCAACCACAGCATGAAAGTGCACAATGCATAAAGATGTGGTGCCTCAGTTGTTTTGAAGATCATTTCTTAATTTAGAAGTTGCATGGATATCTCCTAATTTAGCAATTTATCATGACTGGTTTCTTACCCCCACCGTTCCAAATTATAGTTCACTTTAGTTTTGTTATAGTCAAACTTATCTAACTTTAACCAAGTTACTAGAAAAATGCACCAACATCTAGAATATTAAATTTTCCACGAAATGTCTTGATAGTGTATTTATTAAACTAGTAGATGTTAATATAATTTTCTAAATTGCATAAAAAAAATATAATTTTCTAAAAACTTGGTCAAAAAGTTCGAGAAGTTTGACTTAGGACAATGCTAAAGTGAACTAATTTGGAACGGAGGGAGTATCGGTCAAGTTGTGCTCCATCCATATAAGGATAGGATAGCATCAGTTATGAGTTCATGTGCGACCAATGGGAATGAACAGTCTTCCCCTCTTCTGAAGTTTCTTACCACGTCAGTCGCCTTCCCTCATCTAGTGTCCGCCTCTCTCTGTTCTAGTCTAGTAGTGTCTCAACCCATAAAACCCCCGTGTTCTGGCCCTCTTCTGCATGATATTTACTCGTCATAGATTCAAGACAGTTTCAAACCCCATGAATGGGGACAGTACGACAAACCCTTCCATTTGTTTCGGTATAACAAAGTGCGTATCTGATAGACACCAGCCTCAAAGTAAGAGGATGATAACTCCAATACCAAGGTTGGAAAAAATTTGATCAAAGCAGATTGCACATGCCACTTGGTCACTGTTAGGTGGAAGATATTTTAAAAATGTCCAGTAAATTAAAACATTCAGTGTATCAACCAAATCTGATCCATGATGGATAGTTCACATTATCCTATTCAGTCCCTATTTAATCCAATGTAGAATGCATAACACCCAACCGGAACATTATATCTCAAATAACAAATGATATTTACCAGGTTATGGACTTGGTGATACCATCCACTGGGAACAAATATGATTTCATTCTGCTCTTGAATGCATTCTAGCCATTCAGTCTACAAAAGAAACTTCATAAAATTAACTTTCAAAAAAGGACACTAAGAGAGGGAGGGAGGGAGGAGACCTTACTAAATTCAGGAAACTGCTTTTCAGAAACATCATCATGTAAGTTATAGACCGAGGATCTCATGTTCCTACATGGCAAAATCAACAACCACTGATCATGTAACAATAGAAAGTACATATATATCAAACATCATTCCACAATGTATTATGTTTCTGTTGAATAATGCAAAAGCTCCATGTAAAAGTTGCAACGATGCTTTAATGGTTACTTCCCATTTGCACCTAACAGGCTCACTAGTCATGCTTTCATTAAACCATTCTACATCAACTAATAGTACCAAACTCATTTTTACCTAACAACAATATAAAATGTACAAATAAGAAATACCAAGAATAAATTGTACCTATCAAATATACAATGACTTTGTGATGGTGGTAGAAAGAACCACTGTTTTCTCCCACAAACATTTGCTGACCAGCTGTATGACCTAAAAACATCAGCATGCAGAGGAGTCCAGGTTCCTACAGACCAAAGCTCAACCATAATCGTGTGTGGAGTTAATTATCATGTAGCATGGCAACTTGCGTGTAGAACCACAGAATTCCACGAAAAAATTGGCTATTTGCCATTGCAAACAATGGGCTTCACAAAATTGCCATCCGAAAGATTGACTTCGTAAAATTGCCAATCTAAACATGTGTACCTTGATTTTGTTGCCATACTCCCTATTTAGTTGCTTTGTTAATATTTTTTGGGAATCCCTTTCACGCGAAAAGACATTGTTGCCCTTCTGCTTAATTCACGTGAAGAGATGAGATCAAGACTATTCGCATCGTACGAAACCACTCGCAAACGAAGAACCACCGCTCGCGTGCCCTAGACGTCCACGATGCAGGGCGGCCGCGACGCGGCACCGCCGGCGGACGCGCTCGCCGCCGCCACACAACCACCCGTGCTCAGCGCCGCCACGCCGTCCACCCGCGCTTGCCGCGACCACGGTGGCTGTTGGCACGACCATGGAGGAACTTGGAGCGACCTCAGCGGCCGTTGGCACGACCACGGTGGAACTCGGAGCGACCTCGCCGCCCCTCATCGTGGCTCCGACAGCAAGCGCGCTCATCTTGCTGCAGGCGGCCGACACGCTCGGCAGGCTAGATGCAGCCCCAACGTCCCGCGCCCCACCGGGTCCGAGTCCGTCCCTCGTGGTGGACGCACCGGCGTCGACCGTAAACTGCAAATGATATTTGGTTTAGGTTTGATATGGAGGTTGATGATCCTATACCACAAGTTGACTGGGACAACTTGCAGATAGTAGAGTCACACGATGAGGAAGGAAGAATTGAACTTTTGAGTGAAAATCAAATATCTGTGTTTTTAGGCTCAATTTATGCATGTGTGAGATGAACTCATTTATACTCAGCTTATGGATACGGATGTGAACTCATTTTATTCTCAATTTATGAATTTGTGTGACAGACATATGCGTGCATGTATTCTAATTATATTGTCCACCTGATTGTTTTTTTTTTTCAAAAACCGGCCAAATGCATGCACAGTAGCTCGTACAGAAGCATGCAGGCCATTAGATTCAGATATCAGCTGATCTGCCTGACGTCTAGCGCAGCCAAGGTGCGAAGGGTGATCCGCCCGACGTCTCCCGGCAGCCAAGGACAAAAATGTCTTTTCGCGTGGAGGACAATCCAAAAAAACAGAAACAAAGGACCTAAATATGGATTATGACAACAAAAACAAAGTATACATGTTTAGGTTGGCAATTTTGCCAAGTCAATCTTTTGGATGGCAATTTTGCGAAGCCCAATGTTTGGAATGGCAAATAGCCAATTTTCTCGAATTCCACAATGCTAGACATGTAAACAGAGAGGAAAGATACATCATAAAACAGAACATACCTTTTGCCCCCATGTAAACAAACCGATAATCAGAACAGTTTATTTCATTTTTATGATTGGCAATGTCAGAATCTCTATGTATAGGGTGACTGTCAAGATACATGTTGAGCCAATCATCAACAAAGAAGGTTGGTGTGGTATATGCAATATAATCAGGGTACTCCTGGAAAGTTAAGTTAAAAAAAGTAATTACAACCATGTTGCTGTTACAGCAGGAAATGGAATATCAAATTATCAATTGCAAAAAGAAAGAGGTGCCATCTGTGTAATAATATTGTGCTATCCAAGGATTACTCAATCCTGTAGCTTTGTAAGCATAGGCACAAACATTGTTCTTTTCAAAGTGAGGATCAACTGCATAACACAGAAGTTATGGTGAAATCCATATAATCCAGGACTCCAGGATTAAAAAAAATCAAATAAGAAAACAACTTGGTCCATAGTACTCATATGTGGATTAATACAATGTTGCCAATGTTGGAACAAAACATTGCAGCTAGCCAATTATAATTATACCAATTAATACGTTTGAGCTATGCCAAAAAAGAAGAAATAAAATCAGTGGGCATACAACTTGCAACAGGGCCGCGCTGCTTGGTACAATTATTAGTGCATCTACATGTTTGTCAAGTGTAGCACCCACTGAGTCAAGCACGTCAACACTAAATCACTGCATCATTTGATCTGCATAACTGATGAACCAGACTGCCAGAGCACCAAAAAATACTAGGCAATGCTATTGCTCAGCGAAATTGAGCGAGCAGGGCACTGGGAACATACCTTAACGAAGTGCCAGTCTTTCAGGTACAACAGAGAACCATCACGATCCCCATCGCATGAGGCACCGTGAGCACCCCCAACCCAGTGGTCTATGAACTCCTGCATGGACATCTCAAGCCGCTTCTGGTCCGTCAAATCCCTCGAGGAGCAGTCGGCAACCTGCGCAATTGATATCGTTGTTGTGCGGGTCATCCATTCGCGTACCAAGTACCACGGGCCATCAGCACGGATGAGGAGGGGGAATACCTGAACGAGAGGGGAAGGGAAGTTTTGGGCAAAGAAGCCGAGGTCAGGGCGGCGGCGGTCGCCAGACGCAGAGAGCGTCCAGTCCTTGCGGGCCCTCCAGGACGAGGTGAGCCCCGTGAGAACGACGGGGCGGTTGGGGGCCATGAAGCGGCGGACGAACTCCGCGTAGGATAGCGACTCTCCGTCCACCCGCTCCACCTGTCCTACCACCTTCACGCGGCAGGCCATCTCGTCGACCGGAGGGAAGAGAAGGGAGGGAGGGGGCCGGTGAAAGGACGCTTGCTGGTCCTCCACAGCTTCGCTGGGGCGGCAGCTGTGTAGTTGGAAGTGCGCAGCCGCGGAGTCAGTCGCCGGAGATCTAGGCGACAAGCCGAGCAGGCCGCAAAGTCTGGTTCAGTTCCGCTTCCGCACGAGCCGTGAGTTGGGCCGCTGGCGTCCCCCGCGCCCGTGTGCCGCCGGAGTTTGCACGGCCCAGCAATCTCAACGGGCGCGTTTTCTGCTTTTTTCCTTTTTTTATTAAAAAATGTGTACGGGCTCGTACAGGAAACTGGCCCAGGCTATCCCCGAAAGGTCCTGAACGGTTGGTGCTAATCTTAATTAGCACATGTCTAATTACTTTTTAACACATGTCTAATGACGTCATTAACTGCTAATTGATCACTAATGACTATTTCTAACACTCCACCTTGATCAATTTGGTCTTTCAATTTTCATGAGAATATCCTTATTGTGACGTGCATTAGTCCTTTTGAAATCCGTTGAGTTTTGAAGAAAATTGAAAATTGATCCTTGATCATTCCTTGAATATCCTGCAGGGAAAAATAGAAAACATACATAGAATCTTATATTGATATGATATTGCATTGTTAAATCTCCCATGAGAAAATTAATCAAAAACTCATGTAAGATTAGGAAATGCAATATGATGTGTGAATAGGATTAACTCAGGAAGAGACTCCCCCTCAACCTTGCAAATCTTTGAAACAACGCATACCAATTCCATGAAAATATTTTCGGAATGTGGTTGCTGGTAAAGATTTAGTGAATAAATCAGTATAGTTATCATTAGACTTGATTTGCAAAATGTTAATTTCCCCATTTTGTTGTAACTCATGAGGATAAAATAACTTACGGGCAATATGTTTTGTGATATTGCTCTTAATGTATCATGTTTCCATCTATACAATACAAGCGGCATTATCTTCATAGATAATGGTAGGTGCTTTGATAGAACCTATACCATATGATTGTTGTATCTGGTTAATCATTCTGCGTAGCCACATGCATTCGTGTGATGCCTCATATAATGCAATGATTTCAGAATGATTAGTAGACGTAGGCACTAGAGTCTGTTTTGAAGACTTCCATGAAATGGCAGTTCTACCGTGTAAAAATACAAAGCCTGTTTGAGATTTAGCATTATGTGGATATGATAAATAACCAATGTATGCATATCCAATCATACTTGGATCTGTTTTTCTTTGAAAGGGAAGTCCAAGATCTTTTATGCCATTGAGATATCTGAGGATATTCTTGACTCCTGTCCAATGTCAGCTAGTAAGTTCACCGCAAAAGCGATATTCGGTCGGGTGCTGTTTGCAAGATACATGAGCATTCCTATTGCACTAAGATAAGGAATCTCAGGTCCCAATATCCCTTCTCCTTCGTCACGTGGTCTGAAAAGATCTTTATTTAAGTCTAAAGACCGTACAACCATTGGAATTTTTGTTGGATGTGCTTTATCCATATTGAATTTCTCCAATATTTTCTGGATGTAAGCGGCTTGGTAAACAAATATTCCTGAAGAAATATGTTCGAGTTATAAACCCAAACAAAATTTGGTTAGACCCAAATCTTTCATCTCGAATTCCGTCATTAGATGATTATGTGCTTCATTTATGTCTTGCACATGACCTATGATGTTTAGGTCATCAACATATACAGAAATTATGCAAAACCCAATTTGTGATTTCTTAATGAATACACATGGTGAACCATCATTAGTTGTGTATTCCTTCTAAAGAAGGAATTCACTTAGTCGATTGTACCACATTCGACCTGATTGCTTTAAGCCATAAAGTGACTTTTGAAGCTTTACACAATACATGTTGTGGTTTGCGTTAGGATTCGGTAGGAACTATGGCAGAACCTCCTAAGGAATCGGGCCCACGTGCACCTATCGTTGTCTTAACAAACCTCGGATAGCGTACACGAGTTCCCAACAACTCAACAGGTCTGTCGGGGGTTTTCGGGAAACCCGAATCATCCACAATTCTCTTTTTAAACAGGATCTCCATCATAGACATTGCAGATTACAACAGTTTATTCAAATATATACATCAGAGTAAAAGATAGCAGAAGTCTTAAGGTAACATAGGTTACAAACCAGTTGTTTTCAAACTTACAATACCATAAGTGTTATACAACCATAGTAGCGGGATAATATTACATTAACTTTATTTATCATACAAACTAATGCCTTGTCCAAAGGCCATTCATCACTCCTCATCGTCATTGACTTCAAACACTGACATGCAGCAGGGACCAAAACAAGCCTGCGCATGCGACTCACCTGCAACAAGGGTTAACAAACCCTGAGTACAAAAGTACTCAATAAGACTAACCCGATGTAACAGGGGGTGAAAGACTTTAAAGATGCAGGTGTTGGGGCAAGGTGAGGGATGTAGCAAGATTCAAAAATTTCTTTGCCAAAAGCTTAATATTCTTCATTCTATTTTTTCAAGTTTTACCCCAAAGTCCTTTAAGTTCATTATCTCAAACTAAGTGTTCATATCCCATGTTCCAATCCTTCTCATTCCATTCCTTTTCTCATGTTTTAGTAATTCACCAGTCCTGCATTGCTTCTGTAATGAAATGAGTCTCCGTATTCCGTGGAGCACCGGTAATTCAAATTGATTCAAGTCCCAGCTGGGGATTCCTTATCACACGACATATGTAGAACTTAATCTTGCATATATCAACCTCGCTACCGGATCCTCCTACACTAAGCCGTCTCCACGCCACCCGAGAGCACAGCAAACCTCAAATCCGGCCACATTCCAGCCATGAGGGTACACGCTACTCCCGCCATCTCTCCACTCTCAGTGCGTGGGCATTCGTCTTAGTATCGGATTAGCCAAAGTAGGCTTACTGGAGTATGTGACCAGTACTACAAAGTGTCTCGTTCAGAAGATCCACAATGAGTGGCCTTTAAGCGACATAGCCGGCAACATTACCCATCATTCAAGATAAGTCACCCGACTAGTCTCTAGTTCATTCTACATTCTTTCTTTCTTTGGCCAGTATGCCATCTTTGATTGTATCAAAACTTTTACTTTGAAAGCCTACCATAAAGCATACCAAGCATACTACGCTTTTATAAATGAAAACATCTTCAAGGATGGTAAACAATTATCAAGGTAGGTAATGCATCAAGTAGGAAACATTTGAAGTAATCAACTTAATGCAATAGGTAACATAGGTGATAAACTTTTCAAAGTAAACAAGGTAAGGGTTTAATGCATAAACCGAGGGCTTGCCTTCGTGGACGATCTCAGGTTTCGGATCAGTATCACGATTATCGAATCCCGTGACAATCGGGGATTCTTCCAGAACTTGCTCAACTAGAATCGTTTCACTCTCGAGTTCTACATGAAATGATAACATATGCTTTAACATGATAATAATGTAAACATGATGCTTTCACGGTACATGAAATGTAAAAACACCCCGAATACTATTTCCTTCACGGTACAGTTGCAAGCCAACAAAACCAACTTGCAATCCTACCGTCAAGAACCACACATGTGACTTGACCAAATGAATCTTGAAACTCTACTAGTCACAAAACATGACCAAAACAAGATTCAACACTAATCAAACACTTAGGGTTTGCTTTTATTTATTATTGAATTAATTTGGAAATAAGCCCAAAAATGAACTTGTTCCAAATGACCTAAAAATTTTATGTAAGCTTCCTCATGACAAATTAGTGTACCAAAACAAATTTCATAATTTTTGGAATTATACAGTGACCTACAAAAATCATGGAAATTGCATTTATTAATTAATGGACTGAATATTTGAACATTAAAAATATATTCAAATTTCAAGTTTTAAATTTTTGAACCATACTAGAGCAAGTACAAAGGCTACACACAAAATTTCAGAATTTTTGGAGCTACGATTATTTTTCTACAAATTCCCAAAGTTTTAGAACTATTCATAATTTCAGAAAATACAAAATCGTACTGTTCTTCTTCCTCTCTCGCACTGACAGCCAGGCCCCGCTTGTTAGTGACCCAAAGAGGACGCACGGCGGCGCTGTCTGCTCCGATCGGCAAAACGCGTCGGCGGTGAAGCTCTAAAGAAGCAGACCGCACCTACATGCCCTACTGTTTTCCCCGAACCTATCCCAGCTATCAGAAAGGCAAAAGACGCACCGGAGATAGCTCCATGCCGGGCATGGCGGCCTGGGCACGACGGTGTACGGCGTAGCCACGGCGACGTTGCAGTAGAGACTAAAGCGAAACGATCTTCATGTTTAGGAGCTCACCGTGATCACGTAGGTAGACTCGGTGAAGGCAGAGATGTACTGGATCGACGGGACCACGGTGAGACCGATGATGGCGGAGCTCCAGTCGGCTCCGAAGAAGACGACGTCGCGTGGTGGCGCTGACCGGCTAAAGGCGAGGCGAACAGGTCGAGAATGAGTGGCAGGGCGAGGCGGAGCTTCTGGCCAACGCGATTGGCCCTAGGTACTACGGTGAGGACGAATTTCACGAGCGCGGGCAGGACACCAGCGGCGAGCAGTCGACGGGAAACTGAGAAATGACGACGGCGTGCTCCTATTTATAGAAAGAAGGAAGGCGTGCGGTGTCGACAGCACACGAGCGAGCTCGCCACAGAGGCATTGGCGTGTCACCGCGCGTGAAAGCGGCGAAGAATGTCGGCGGCAAACAGCGGCGTGTCGCCGGTGGCAAACAGGCGATGTCAATTTTGATTTTTGAATTATTTACAGAACTGCCACCGAGTCCATTTTTCAAATTACTCTCAAATTTTCTAAAGAAGTTGAAAATCTCCAAAAATGAAAGTTGTTCAATTTTTCAAACTCTACAACATTGATTCTAGGAACATTTTCAAATTCTGCCTCCATTTTGAAATTTGAATTTGGGGTGCATTTGAGCATTTGAATCATTTCAAAATTACTCCAAATTTTATATGTAAACTTAAAAAACTTTGAATACCAAAGTTGATCCACATAAAATAATCTCCAACTTTGCTTTTTGCCTCAACCCCAAATTCCACATGGATTTTGAATTAGTCAAAAGGGGCAAAAAGGACTTTTGTGATTTGAATTTGAATTCAAATTTGATTTGTCTTCCTTTTACTTAAATTTTTTTTTGACCAGTAACATGGCCCATTAGGGTTATTTGAGTCAAATGACACATGGCCTCACATGATCACATGAAATTTGACCCTTGTGGCCATGATCTTTATTTAGGGTTTTGAAACACATCACATGAAATAACAACATTATGAAATAAAGCTTATTTAGTGAATGCATTCAAAATTTTCTACTTCATGAATGCTTTGCAATGCATATGATGACATGGCAAGTTTTAGTGTTAGGTCAAAACACCAGAGGTGTTATAACCCTTCCCCCTTAAAGAAATCTCGTCACGAGATTTAAAACTCAAGGCTAAGTAATGGAAAAGGAAATGTGTCAAGCTAACACATCATAACTTTATTCAAAAGGCTAGTGAGGGGGTTTTCCATTCTATTGACAAACGAGACAAGTTACAATATAGACAAGATATTGCAACTAGATAGAAGCGAAGAAGCCAGGAAAATTTTCTTCTAAGTAATCCTCGGACTCCCAAGTAGCTTCATCTTCAGTGTGTTGATTCCATTGTACTTTGTAGAACTTGATTGTACGCCTTCGAGTAACTCAATCTTTTTGATCTAAGACTCTAATGGAGTATTCGGCATAAGTCAAATCAGGTTCTAATTCTACATCACCAAAGTCGATCTCTTGGTTAGGTACTTGAAGACACTTCTTTAACTGAGATACATGGAAGATATCATGCACAACTAACATGTGATCTGGTAGCTTGATGCGATAGGCGACTGGTCCACATCATTGTTGGATCTGAAAAGGACCTACAAAACAGGGCGCCAACTTTCCCTGAATCCCAAAACGATGAACTCCTTTCATTGGTGATACCTTGAGGTAGACATAATCTCCCACTTTGAATTCTAGCGGTCGTCTCCTCTTATCAGCATAGCTTTTCTGTCGGGATTGAGCTATCTTCATATTAGCTTGTATGAGTTTAACTTTCTCTTCAGCTTCCTTGACCACATCCGGTCCAAAGAACCAATGCTCTCCAGCTTCTGACCAATTTAAAGGTGTCTGACATCTACGGCCATACAGTGCTTCGAATGGTGCCATTTTAATACTCTCTTGATGGCTATTGTTATATGAAAATTCAGCTAAGGGAAGGCATTCATCCCATTTAGCACCAAAGGAAAGAACACATGCTCTTAACATATCTTCAAGAATTTGATTTACCCTTTGAGTCTGTCCATCTGTTTACGGATGATAAGCAGAACTACGGATAAGTTTAGTTCCTAAAGACTCATGTAGACTTTTCCAAAACTTGGATATGAACAATGACCCTATGTCAGAGACAATGGTCTTAGGTGCCCCATGCAGACTGAAGATTCTATCAAGATAAAGCTTTGCATACTGCTCCGCTCGATATTTATCTCTGACTGGTAAGAAATGAGCTATCTTGGTTAGGCGATCAATAATAACCCATATGGAATTGTAGCCTACAGATGTCCTGGGCAATCCTACGATGAAGTCCATACAAATATCTTCCCACTTCTAAGATGGAACTAGCAACGAATGTAATGGACATGCAGTCTTCATATGAACCGCTTTGACTCTCTAACAAATATCACACTTGGCTACATATTGAGCTATTTCTATTTTCATTTTGGTCCACCAATATCTCTTTCTCAGATCTTGATACATTTTATTGCTACCCAGATGAATGGAGTATCTTGTAGAATGAGCTTCATCAAGAATCGGCTTTCGTAGCTCCAGATTTTTGGGTACTACCAATCTATCTTTGAACCATACCACATCTGATTCATCAATCTTGAAACATGTTGGTTTTTCAGATCTGACTTTATCTTTGATATGGGCTATACCCTTACTTTTCTGTTGAGCAGCAATGATCTGATCTTTGATAGTGGACTCAACTACAATATTGGACATGGAACCTTGTTCTATGATTTGTAAATTCAAATGCTCCATCTCTTGATCCAATGTTCGCTGCATAGGTTCTACAATTAGGCAATGACAATGACTCTTGCGACTCAGGGCATCGACAACCACATTAGCCTTGCCCGGATGATAGTGCACTTCTAAATCATAATCTTTAATAAGTTCTAACCATCTTCTTTGCCTCATATTCAATTCTGACTGGGTGAAGATGTATTTCAAACTTTTGTGATCCGTATAGATATGACATATATTGCCCAATAAATAATGTCACCAAATCTTGAGTGAATGAACAATAGCAGCTAATTCAAGATCATGGGTGGGATAATATTCTTCATGCTTCTTAAGTTGTCTGGAAGCGTATGCTATGTCTCTGCCTTCTTGCATCAGAACACAGCCAATACCAATTCCAGATGCATCACAATAGATATCAAATGGCCTCTCGATATCAGGTTGTGCTAATACTGGTGCAGTTGTCAGCAACTTCTTCAATGTCTGAAAGGCCTCTTCACATTCTGTTGACCATACAAACTTAGTTTGATTTTTCAACAATCCAGTAATTGGCTTCGCAATTCTGGAGAAGTCAGGGATAAACCGATGGTAATACCCTGCCAACCCCAGAAAACTACGAACTTGATGAACAGTTGTAGGTGCTTTCTAGTTAAGGACTTCTTCTACCTTGCTCGGATCAACAGCTATACCTTCAGCAGATAGCACATGACCTAGAAATTGTACTTCCTCCAACCAGAATGCACATTTACTGAATTTGGCATATAGTTGGTGATCTCTTAATCTTTGTAGAACAATGCGGAGATGTTCTGCATGTTCCTCTTTGCTCTTAGAATAGATAAGAATGTCGTCAATGAACACCACTACAAACTTATCCAACTCAGGCATAAAAACTGAGTTCATCAGGTACATGAAATGAGCCAGGGCATTGGTCAGCCTAAAAGACATGACTAGATACTCATATAGACCATATCGGGTAGTAAACACTGTCTTCGGCACATCTTCTCGTTTGATCTTAATCTGGTGGTAGCCTGATCTTAAGTCTATCTTCGAGAATACCTTAGCTCCCGCAAGTTGATCAAAAAGCAAATCAATTTGGGGTAAGAGATATTTGTTCTTTATGGTGACTTCATTTAACGGCCGATAGTCAACACATAACCTTAAGGTTTGGTCCTTCTTCTTCATGAAGATTGCAGGGCATCCCTAGGGTAATGAACTGGGTTGAATGAAACCCTTGTCTAATAACTCTTGTAGTTGCATTTTTAATTCTGCTAGTTCTTTGGGTGGCATCCTATATGCTCTTCTAGACACTGGTGATGTCCCTAGTTTTAGATCAATTCTGAACTCTACGTCTCGGTCTGGTGGCAGACCAGGCAGATCATCGGGAAAGACATCCGTAAACTCACATACCACTGAAATTTTCTCGACTCCTTCAACAATAGTTGCACTAGACTGTTTCCACTGTACTCTTAGGAAAGGGAAGTTGGATGAGAAGTTAGGGTTTTGCTGCCAGGTGCATTTACCCTTATGGTTCTACGCAGGACATCTATGATAGCCCCGTGTTGGGTTAACCAATTCATACCAAGGATCACATCTATATCTTGATCCTTTAATATCAGCATATTAGTAGGGAACTCATAACCTCCCAAATCAATAGGTACATGCTGAACTACCTCCCTTGTACAGATTCATCCCCCGGGCGACTGTATATGATAGGGTTCTTTTGTTTGCCCAATAGCTATCCCATGCTTCACAACAAATGTACGATTGATGAATGTATGGGATGCACCAGAATCAAATAAGGTAATTGCAAGATGCTTAGCAATGGAAAATATACCCATCATTACTGGTTCTCCTTCTGGAATAGATTCCACCTGAGTATAGAAGACCCTTCTAGTTTTCTTCTCGGCCTGACCCTTCTGATTGATCTGAGCATTGCCCTTGTACTGATTCTGAGCTTGAGTAATAGGGGCTTTGGGTGCATCAAGATTGTTCTTCCTGGGATACGGACATTCTCAGGAAAAATGTCCAGGTTTACCACAATTATAGCATGGAAAATTGTGATTCTGGGGAGTAGCATTGCGGTTTGCATTATTTGTATTATTTTGCTGCTGCGGTGCTTGATGAGTAAGAGGCGTATTAGTTGCAGGGCGAATAAAGATCTGCTACCTGCTTTGGCCTTGTTGTGGGCGGAATGGTGCACGACCATGATTCTGAGGATGGTAGACTATCTTTTGACGCTTTCCACTCGACGATCCGGAAGCAAATATTTTCTTCTTCTTCGCCTCCTTGTGTCGGCGGTAATTCTCCTCTGAAGCGATAGCAATGTTGATTGTCTCATGATAAGATGCATTACCACAAGTTGCCATCATGGTTTGAAGTTTAGTGTTCAGGCCTCTAAGAAAATGATTCTTTTTCTTCCTGTCAGTATTCACATACTCAATAGCATACTGCGATAGGTGGTTGAAACGCCCAACATAATGCATCACCGGGTGCTCCCCTTGCTTAAGAGCCAAGAACTCTTCTAACTTCATGGCCATCACACCATCTGGAATATAGTGTGCCCTGAAGGCATCCTTGAACTCCCTCTAGTTGATTTGGTGACCAGCGGGCTATACTGCTCCCAAATTTACCCATCAGGCACCAGCAGCTCCTCGGAGTTGCTGTGCCTCAAACCTTGGTTTCTGAACCTCAGTACAGTGAATCAGCTCGAACTTTTGCTCTATTGTCCTAAGCCAATCATCAGCTTCTAAAGGTTCGTCTGCCTTAGAGAACACAGGCGGATGTGTGTTAGTAAAATCCACATAGGTTGACTCGTCATTTCCATTATGATGGCCACGATTAGGGTATGGTGCCTATTGGTTCTACACCAATTCCCTTAATAGCCTAGCATTCTCTGCCATTGCGTTGACGAGTGCGGCTATGGCATCTGCCATAGTCGAAGGCATTGGTGGAGGATTTGGGCACTCATCATCAGTCATGCGAGCCACTAGCATCGGTTCGGGTGATAGGACGAGGCATCTGTTAGAGAAACATGTTTACTTACATTATTCTTTATTGAAAGCATTTAAAAGGTTTCATGCTACAAAGGGTTACTTATTTAAATTACATGTCTTGTATCCCACAAGACAACCCTGGTTTTTTCTAGGAAAGCAGTAAAGGAACTATTACTACTCTGAGCTCTTAGTCTTCAGCATCCGTGCCCATATCGGACGAAACCTCATCTTCATCTAAGAAGTACACTAACTCCTCAGGATCCTCCTCCTCTTCTTCATTCTCGACTTCTCCTGGATCTATAATCATTTCTTCATCTGTAACTTCACCATCCCCATGAGGAGGATGAAGTTGAGCGTACAACAGGTGGACATTCTCATGAAGAATGGCATTGTCCATCTCCAGGTCTTCCACGTAGAACTCCAACTCATGGATGCATTCATTGGCCGCATCCTCTCATGTCCAGGCTTCATTCCAGCAGCTCCATGGTCATGGTGATGCCCCTCTACATTTCTGCCAGTTCCTCTTGATCTCTGGCATGAGCTCGACGAAGAGTGTTGAGCTCCTTGTTAAGGTTCTCGATATTGGTGGGGTTGCTTGAAGATCCTTCGTCTCCTAGGTTCTTGGAACTTCCTTCACTAAGCTCGTGGTTTCTTGGTGCCAATTGGTGACGAGGGACTCCATGAGGTCCGGTGGACTTGCGTGCGGTTTTCTTGGTCTTTGCCATAGCCTATAGGATTTAAGGTAGGACTATAAGAATAGCTTGAGGATAATGGAGGTTAGCAAGAATGGGATTGACATTACTTACCCAACCACTATTAAGGGGAATTATTATGCAATGTGCTCAAGCATGATGCATGAATCGATCTTACGAATCTAGGTACAAAAGATTTATATAATCATAAGTACTAGATTTTTAATACATAGGACAAACCTAAACATATTATCCACCACGAACTTTCAAATAAGATAGGATTGAGTATAGATCAAAGGTAAGAAGAATGAAATTTGAACTTTAAAATATCAAGTTTACTTTCTTTGTTCCAAACCAGTTTGAAGGTTTTCCAAAGTAACCTATAATGATCTTAGATGGGAACCTGGCTCTAATACCAGCTATGGCAGAACCTCCTAAGGAATCGGGCCCACATGCACCTATCTTTGTCTTAACAGACCTCAGATAGCAGTACACGAGTTCCCAACAACTCAACAGGTTTGTCGGGTGTTCTCGGGAAACCCGAATCATCCACGACTCTCTTTTCAAATAGGATCCCCATCATAGACATTGCAGATTACAATAGTTTATTCAAATATATACATTAGAGTAAAAGATAGCGGAAGTCTTAAGGTAACATAGGTTACAAACCAGTTGTTTTCAAACTTACAATACCATAAGTGTTATACAACCATAGTAGCAGGATAATATTACATTAACTTTATTTATCATACAAACTAATGCCTTGTCCAAAGGCCATTCATCACTCCTCATCGTCATTGACTTCAAACACTGACATGCAGCAGGGACCAAAACAAGCCTGCGCATGCGACTCACCTGCAACAAGGGTTAACAAACCCTGAGTACAAAAGTACTCAACAAGACTAACCCGACATAATAGGGGGTGAAAGACTTTAAAGATGTAGGTGTTGGGGCAAGGTGAGGATGTAGCAAGATTCAAAAAGTTCTTTGCCAAAAGCTTACTATTCTTCATCCTATTTTTTCAAGTTTTACCCCAAAGTCCTTTAAGTTCATTATCTCAAACTAAGTGTTCATATCCCATGTTCCAATCCTTCTCATTCCATTCCTTTTCTCATGTTTTAGTAATTCACCAGTCCTGCATTGCTTCTATAATGAAACGAGTCTCCATATCCATCAAGCACCGGCAATTCAAATTGATTCAAGTCCCAGCTGGGGATTCCTTATCACACGACATATGTAGAACTTAATCTTGCATATATCAACCTCACTACCAGATCCTCCTACACTAAGCCGTCTCCACGCCACCCGAGAGCACAGCACACCTCAAATCCGGCCACATTCTAGCCATGAGGGTACATGCTACTCCCACCATCTCTCCACTCCCAGTGTGTGGGCATTCGTCTTAGTATTAGATTAGCTGAAGTAGGCTTACCGGAGTATGTGACCAGTACTACAAAGTGTCTCATTCAGAAGATCCACAATGGGTGGCCTTTAAGCGACATAGCCAGCAACATTACCCATCATTCAAGATAAGTCACCCAACTAGTCTCTAGTTCATTCTACATTCTTTCTTTCTTTGGCCAGTATGCCATCTTTGATTGTATCAAAACTTTTACTTTGAAAGCCTACCATAAAGCATACCAAGCATACTACGCTTTTATAAATGAAAACATCTTCAAGGATGGTAAACAATTATCAAGGTAGGTAATGCATCAAGTAGGAAACATTTGAAGTAATCAACTTAATGCAATAGGTAACATAGGTGATAAACTTTTCAAAGTAAACAAGGTAAGGGTTTAATGCATAAACTGGGGCTTGTCTTCATTGACGATCTTAGGTTCCGGATCAGTATCACGATTATTGAATCCCGTGACAACCGGGGATTCTTCTAGAACTTGCTCAACTAGAATCGTTTCACTCTCGGGTTCTACATAAAATGATAACATATGCTTTAACATGATGATAATGTAAACATGATGCTTTCACGGTACATGAAATGTAAAAACACCCCGAATACGATTTCGTTCACGGTACAGTTGCAAGCCAACAAAACCAACTTGCAATCCTACCGTCAAGAACCACACATGTGACTTGACCAAATGAATCTTGAAACTCTACTAGTCACAAAACATGACCAAAACAAGATTCAACACTAATCAAACACTTAGGGTTTGCTTTTATTTATTATTGAATTAATTTGGAAATAAGCCCAAAAATGAACTTGTTCCAAATGACCTGAAAATTTTATGTAAGCTTCCTCATGACAAATTAGTGTACCAAAACAAATTTCATAATTTTTGGAGTTATACAGTGACCTACAAAAATCATGGAAATTGCATTTATTAATTAATAGACTGAATATTTGAACATTAAAAATATATTCAAATTTCAAGTTTTAAATTTTTGAACCATACTAGAGCAAGTACAAAGGCTACACACAAAATTTCAGAATTTTTGGAGCTACGATTATTTTTCTACAAATTCCCAAAGTTTTAGAACTATTCACAATTTCACAAAATACAAAATCGCACTGTTCTTCTTCCTCTCTCGCACTGACAGCCAGGCCCCGCTTGTCAGTGACCCAAAGAGGACGCACGGCGGCGCTGTCTGCTTCGATCGGCAAAACACACCGGCGGTGAAGCTCCGGTGAAGCAGACCGCACCTACATTTCTACTCTTTTCCCCGAACCTATCCTAGCTATCAAAAAGGCAAAAGACGCACCGGAGATAGCTTCACGCCGGGCATGGCGGCCTGGGCACGACGGTGTACGGCGTAGCCACGGCGACGTTGTAGTAGAGACTAAAGCGAAACGATCTTCACGTTTAGGAGCTCACCGTGATCACGTAGGTAGACTCGATGAAGGCGGACATGTACTAGATCGACGAGACCATGGTGAGACCGATGATGGCGGAGCTCCGGCCGGCTCCGAAGAAGACGACATCGCGCGGTGGCGCTGACCGGCTAAAGGCGAGGTGAGCAGGTCAGGAATGAGCTGGCAGGGCGAGGCGGAGCTTTTGGCCAATGCAATTGGCCCTAGGTACTACGGTGAGGATGAATTTCACGAGCGTGGGTAGGACACCGGCGGCGAGCAGTCGATGGGAAACTGAGAAATGACGACGGCGTGCTCCTATTTATAGAAAGAAGGAAGGCGTGCGGTGTCGACAGCACACGAGCGAGCTCGCCATGGAGGCATTGGCGTGTCACCGCATGTGAAAGCGGTGAAGAAGGTCGGCGGCGAACAGCGGCGTGTCAGCCGGTGGCAAACAGGCGATGTCGATTTTGATTTTTGAATTATTTACAGAACTGCCACTGAGTCCATTTTTCAAATTACTCTCAAATTTTCTAAAGAAGTTGAAAATCTCTAAAAATGAAAGTTGTTCAATTTTTCAAACTCTACAACATTGCTTCTAGGAACATTTTCAAATTCTGCCTTCATTTTGAAATTTGAATTTGGGGTGCATTTGAGCATTTGAATCATTTCAAAATTACTCCAAATTTTATATGTAAACTTGAAAAACTTTGAATACCAAAGTTGATCCACATAAAATAATCTCCAACTTTGCTTTTTGCCTCAACCCCAAATTCCACATGGATTTTGAATTAGTCAAAAGGGGTAAAAAGGACTTTTGTGATTTGAATTTGAATTCAAATTTGATTTGTCTTCCTTTTACTTAAATTTTTATTTTTGACCAGTAACATGGCCCATTAGGGTTATTTGAGTCAAATGACACATGGCCTCACATGATCACATGAAATTTGACCCTTGTGGTCATGATCTTTATTTAGGGTTTTGAAACACATCACATGAAATAACAATATTATGAAATAAAGCTTATTTAGTGAATGCATTCAAAATTTTCTACTTCATGAATGCTTTGCAATGCATATGATGACTATGGCAAGTTTTAGTGTTAGGTCAAAACACTAGAGGTGTTATAGGAACCTTCATGTATATGTCAGAATGCAGTGACCCATATAAGGAGGCTGTCACTACATCCATCAACTACATAAATAGATGATTTTGCAGTGCCAAGGATATTAAAAATCGGAAGGTCATTCCACTAATAACTGGAAAATATGTTTCATTGAAATCAATGCCTGGGTCTCTATGTAAACCCTTGTGCTACTAATCTCGCTTTATATCTCACCACTTCATTATTTTTCTGCCTTTTGTGGATGAATACCCATTTGTATCCCACAAGAAATATACTAGGTGGAGTTGGTATTACTGACGTGAATACCTTCCTTTTGGTTAGCGAGTCTAACTCTGATTGAATTGCATTCTTCCATTGGGTCTAGTCCGGGCATTTGCGACATTCTGCCAAGGTCTTCGAATCTGGATCATTGTGAAGGTCATGTGTAATTTGTTCAGAGAAAAATGTGTCGACAACAGTAGTCTTTCTATGATATGATATTCCAATTTCACTATAGTTTGTTGAAATCTCTCGTATCCCTATTGACTCTTCGTGGTTTCCCATCACAATAGAGTCTCGATATTGTGACGTCCTAGTATCAGTATTTAGGTACACCACTGAACTCGGTTGTAGATGTTGCCCATCCACATTGTTTTGATTAACAGTTTGGTGTCTATCAACATGAGATTGATTTGCATTCTCTATTTTAGAAGGTTTATTGTTCTAGTTTCCACGGTTGCTTATTAGAAGCTTCATCCTAGCTTGTGTTCGCAGGTCTCCCCCTCTTATTTTGAATTGGGATTGAAGTGGTATTTTTAGGTATCTCCACTCACGCTAGAACATTACGTGCAGGATTTAATGATTTTATGACACCTTTAATATCAGTAAATGCATCTGGCAGGTTATTTGCAATATGTTGCAAATCTATAATTCTCTAGACTTGAAATTCAGTTTCTAAAGTATGTGGATCAGAGGCGGGAATGCCTTGGACATTCCAATTGATTTCCTAGCATTCGTTTTGGTACTTTGAATCTACCTCTAATGCTAGGGAAATGGTCCTCATTGAATATACAATCAGCATATCGAGTAGTGAATAAGTCCCCTATAAGGGGTTTGAGATATTTTATCATCAACGAAGATTGATATCCCACATAGATCTCTAGTTTTCTATGAGGGCCCATGGATGTACGCTTGTGGTGGTGAAATCGGTACATATGTAGTGCGACCAAATTTTCACAGATGGGAAATACTTGGTAGATTTCCACGTACTAATTGTAAGGGGAAATTAGTATGATAAGCAATTAGATGCACAATTGTATTAAGACTGCAACATGTAAAACTGCATGACCTCAACATGAGGATTGATAATTTGCAATTCATTAATAATGGTTTGGCAATAAGCTTTGCCCTTTTTATAAGTGATTCTGCTAATCCATTTTGAGTATGGAAGGACTGAGTGTTGAACTTGAATACCAAGTGTCGTACTATCATTAAAAGCACATGATGTAAATTCAGGTAGCATTATCCATGCGAATGGATTGAATCCAATGTTCAGGATATTGCGCTTTTAGCTTAATAATTGAGCAATCATTTTAGTAAAAGCATGATTTTGGGTCGATAAAAGACACACATGAGACCTATCTTGTAGATGTATCTATTAAAACCATAAAATACCTGAATGGTCCAGATAATGGTTGTATAGGACCACATATATCTCCGTGAATGCGTTCAAGGAATTTAAGTGGTTCAGCTTGAACCTTAAGATAAGAGGGTCTTAAGATTAGTTTCCCTATTGCACATGTTGTGCATACTAAATCCGAAGATTGTGAGAATTTTGCTTCGTTTAAATTATGAGCAATTGCATTTTTGATAATTTTTCGCATCTTCCCTATACCAGGATGTCCTAAGCGATCATACCAAGTTTGGAATGTGTCAACATTCTAGAAAATTATTTTGTACGCAACATGTGTAACTGGTTTGATGTAGGTGTAGTACAATCCAGATGAGAAAGATGGAATTCTTTCAAGAATTTGTTTGCCATATCCTAATTTTTTTGTTAGAAGGAGATATTCTTATTTGTTGTCTTCATGTGTCTTAACATGAAACCCATTATTCTGGATATCTAACTTAGTAAGGTATGAGTTGAATCAGGATATAGTAATGCATCTTCGATTATAATCTATGTACCCATAGGGAGAGTAATAGAAGCACAACCTGTGCTTACTATCATTGCATCACATCCAACGACTGTTAAGACATTTTCATTGCTCTTAGTAAGAGTTAGAAAATATTTCATTTTCCTAAGTATAGAATTTGTGGTGCAACTATCCACTAGGCACAATTCTTCCTCCGTTGGATTATTCTTGTTGATAACTATATATATAGAACAAAGAATATAAATAAGAAATTCTTTTCAGAGATATATATATATATATATAATATACAATTTTATTAAATATCAAATATGTTTGATATAAATATTGTAAAAATACAATATAAATCTAATAAAAATATATACTGTTACAACGTTGCTACTATTATTATGGACACTTATTACATAATGTTCTTAGTGTATCTAGATACCTGAGCCATGTATGCAAATATGGTAATGTATGAATTGTAGAAACTAGTCCATGTCTCCAAACATGTCGTTTGAAGCAAATTCAACAATCATGTTCTCTGTGCTTGGGAATTCTCTTGTGGATGAGCTGTCATGTTGTTAGTTGGTTCTTGTGGAACTTGATATGAACACCTAGCCTCCTTGTTGACGTCAGATTGAAGATTGAAGTGTGCTTCATATCTTGGTCCTTTGGCGTTTTGTTTACGTCCCAGGGATTGTTGGTAAAGATTAATGAGATGTCTTGGTGTACGGCATTTTTTGGTTAGTGTGCTTGCAATAGCCACACTTTTGGCAAGTTTTGGACTTGTCAATTTTAGGCTTAAAATTGCCTTTGCCCTGAGCAAAATTATTGGACTTTTGCTTATTGAAATTTGGCTTTGCCTTGAAGTTCTTATTATGGCGTTGAAATTTGCCATTGAACTTGTTATTCTGAGCATTATAATTAACTTCAGGTAGGGGTGTTGCGCCTGTAGGATGCTTGTGATGGTTCTTCAAGAGAAGTTCATCATGTTTTTCTACCTGAGTTAATGTGTGAATGAGTTTAGAATAAACTTGGAATTTGCTTGCACGATACTGTTGCTGTAAGACCCTATCTGCCGGAAGCATAGTAGAAAGAGTTTTCTCTATGTTTTCCATATCTGTAGGTTCTTTTTTCGCAAAATTTGAACTTAGAGCAGATTGTATGAACATCACTGTTGTATTCGTCAATGGATTTGAAATCCTGGAGACGTAGATGGTTCCATTTGTAGTTGGCCTCGGGCCAAATAAGTTCTTTTTGCCGATCATAATGTGCTTTAAGCACTAGCCATAATATCTTAGGATTTTCTTCTAATAGATACTCAGCTTTGAAATCTCTATGGATGAATTTCCTAATAAAAAGACAATGTCCCATGTCTCATTTGATCTGTAACCATACGATTTCCTGCTTCAGGTTCATTAAGAACACCATTTAGTCCGCAAGAATGTAAACTAATTTTCATGTCCATAGCCCATGTTAGGTAATTATGACCATCTAGTGAGAGTTCTTCGTACTCTTTTTGGATGGACAATTTTCCATGACGTGGGGAAGGCACTCTGGCCTCCCCTTCTTCTTCCTTGCTGATGTGCTCAGTTTTGAGCGTGACGATAATGTATTGAAAGGGGAAGTGAAAACGATTCGTGTAATGAAAGAATGATTTAATTGATTAGTGAACTATATAGTGATTACATATTTACATCACCTGAAGGGGTGAGTACATGACTCTTCATACAGGAAACTAGCCCTTTCGGGCTATCCTCGAAAGGTCCTGAACGGTTGGTGCTAATCTTAATTAGCACATGTCTAATTACTTTTAACACATGTCTAATGACGTCATAAACTGCTAATTGATCACTAATGACCCTATCTAACGGTCTCAATCAAGTTTTCAAAGAGTTTCATTCTCATTAAATGACATGACACATCAACAAACCTGTTTATGCGGTGAGGTATACAAAAGGAGAACACTTATATCAACTTACATAGAACTGGAGGTACATGTAGTGAAATTTGTCTTCTAACCATAATAAGGCTTCAGTTGCACGCAACCATCCGAGCACTCATGTTGAAGCAATCACAATCAATGGGTTTATTTGCATCTAAAATATCTCTAAGTGTTCTTAGACTTAAAGAAACTAGATATGCTATGGTGCTTTGGACCCATTATTTGCTAAAAAATAAGGACTAGGAATGAATTAGTTGATCACATCTTAGTATTAGTGTATGTAATTAATTAGCAAAAAATATTTACTTTAAACACTCTTCATCGTCTATCGACTAGATGTATGTGTGTTGGTATTTCTTAACGCATACAGAAATAATCCGCAAGTGCACTGAAATTACCATTGTAGCATTTCACTCGGAAGTATTCAGAGTATCGTATTTTCCACAGGGAACGGAGGTACTCTTCTGACTAGTTCGTCCAAGGACAACACAAGGGTAGGCTTTTGGGTCAAAGGATAGATAAACTCTATTTTTACTTGCTTACTTCGGGCACTGGTGAATACTTGGTCTGCCAAGAATTGCCAGCCTGTAGCTCTACGTCATACTCGGACATGGGGGAGTACGAGGGACGGACAGGGCTATCATCACCTATCATCTACCCCTCAACCATGGAGTACGAGACAAATGAAGGTAGCCTCTAGCCTAGACATTACGTCTACGTTATCAACTACTAATCTAGTGTGTTAACAAGGGTTATCCGTCTCTATCAGGGCCCTTCTACTAGAGCATTTGCTGCAAGGGCGAATGGCGATCCCACAAACAAGTATGAGTAAAGATTTACTAATCAAAAGACTTTATACCTAAGGAATCACGAACACTCACTCAGTGGGAAAAACCTGTTGAAGTAAAGATGCTCGTCGAGGTATAAGTTGGGGAGACACCGACAAGTCCGGCGCTTCCCCGAGCTCTCCCTCACATCTCTCCCTTACTACTCTAGATAGCTACTAGGGCCTAAGCCCTTTGGAGTGTTGCTCTAACTCAAGTGGAATGTCACTATACCACAACACTAATATAGTGTCACATGTATGTTGTTATAAATATACTAATACCGTTGAACCGTCGGTCGATATAGATAGCCCATGAACCAAGTGTCGGTACATGTATTTGTTGCTGATGAACCGTTAGTTGGTATAGATACTTACCTATATAGTCAAACCATCGGTTGTGATAGATCATTATAGAGGATGAACCTTTGGACGGTATAGGGCCATGGCTTTGGGCAGTGGTCTGGAAATGAAAAAGTCATGTTCGCGGGAAACTGAAAATGAAACAAGGCCCGTTCGCTGGCAAAACTAGGTAGCCCAAATACGCCCTCTCCAAACCCTAACTCTTGGTTGCTTCAGTCTTCAGCTGCAGCTTTAGCTGCCATCGTCGCCGCGCCTACTCCACCACAAGTCTCGTGCTCCCCCAAATCCATAGCCGACGCCAACGCCCAACTTCTCTACCACCGCTCAGCTCAGTGGCCCACCAAATCCCAGCACGCCTGCCCAAATCTATAGCCGTTGCCGCCGCCCATCTCCTCCGCCACCCAACTCTGCCGCCGCTAGCCATGTGATTCACGTCGCCTACCAAGCCTGCATGGCCACCGAGATCCGAGCCATGCCCTGTCCATCCAAATCCTCCGTTCCCTTCCTCTAAAATGCTCGCACAAATCCCTCTTCTATTTAGGAGCAACTAGTTCTAGAAGAGCCAATTGGTAGGCGTGTGGTGTGGACTACTCTTCTTCGTCGTCTCCCTAGAAGAACATGTCTGCATTTTTGTAAGTCTGCTACTCTCGTGTATGTCTTCTACTCTTCTCCATATGTCTGCATTTTTGGTTCATTTTATATTAATCAAAAAGTAGTGATAGCGTGTATATAGCTGGATTCCTGCAGCACACACTAGTAGTTGGAGCTAAAAATATGTTTTGATTTTTTAGGTGGAAGGCATTAGATGTAACGTGATTATTTTGTGTCAGCAAGCAGATCAAACATTTTGTGAGATGGAGATGAAACATCGATGGATGCTAGTTGCTTTGGATGATATAGCATTTTGTAAAGAACTGCTTGGGGATGGATGCTAGTTGCTTTGGATGATGTAACATTTTGTAAAGAACTCCTTGGGCATGTTAGCTGTGAGGTGTGCAAGCCAGACTTGTGTGTTGTGAAGAACATGGTACCCAGCATGACTGTTACATGTACCAATTGGTATGAATGAAATCTAAGTTATGTCATTGTGACTCGATTTTGTGTCATGTTGAATGTGACCTTGTATGTTTCATGTCTAAAAGAATACTGTAATTTGGTTAATGTGAGATTAACAATGTATTTTTGCATCATGTGATCTACGCGTTGGATTGTTGGTTGGTATAAATCCCATTAGCCTTTAACTGTTGGACGGTAAAACTACTATATGTCATCAGCTTGTTGGTCGATATTGCTTCAGCATTTCGTCAAACTATCGGTCGCTAAAAGTATGTTGGTTGCTATAACCCTATCTCGACGCCACTTTCAGCGGTAGCAGTTAAGTGTTGGCATATATCTATTCTGACCGATGGTGCTTCGCTGTATCCACCTATAGCGACCAACAGTGCGTTGCCGTTCTAGGGTTGTGGTGTAGTGTGCTCTTTGATCCTTGGTGTGTTGTTGTCTTGAATGAGAGGGAGTGAGGGGGTATTTATAGGTTGAGAGGAGGAATGGAGGCCTCTCAATGAGCCATGTCAGCGATCCATGTACCTCTTGACCTCAGCCCTTGGATCAAACCATCATAGGTTGAATGGTGGAGATGGAGTGGAGTTGTGCTTCCTTGGATGCCTCCATGCGTTGAGGCGGTGCTGAAGCTCATTCTATCACGAAAACTAGTCTCCACCGCCTCAGCATGGCTCCATGCAACCACCATACGAAGGGGCGGCAGAGAGGCACCGGTGGGGGGTCGGCCGCCCCCTGACCAGGCCATCTCGCCACTGCCTTCGCGTGGTGGGTTCTAGAGTGGGCCTGGACCGCTCCTCGGTCGGTACTTCACCCGGATGCTTTGATTTGATGGGCTTTTTATATTTATTTCTTTGCGCAAATCAGTAGTCGGGAAGCGCCCTTTTGGTGTATTCTCCCATGTATTTGTGTTTATGTCCTGCAAAAGCAATATTCTCCAGATACATTTTGAACTTGGTCAATAGTAAATGCATATGTGTTTAGGATTGCCAATTTCTCATCTTTTTGTGTCTTAGTTGGTGGCCGGATTTGATCGTTAAACACCACCAACAAGCCCCCCACACTTAGCCCTTTGCTCATCCTCGAGCAAAGCTTAGTGTTAAAGGTAATCATGAGCATAACATTCTAAGATATATGGCTTACATAAGTGTTATTCTAACACATTCCTTACACAAGTGGGATATGTGGCGTTAGCTAACATGTTTCCTTGGGTTGTTGAAAAGCAAAACAGTTCTCGAAACAAAGTCATCTTCCCAATTTCACATCTTAGCAACTTGAAGTTTTGAAAGTTTTTCTTCGAGAAAAGCATAGTTCACTTTATACTCCTCAAATGGCACTCTCAAATCACTCAATGGTGTATAACTCCTTACCAAGGCATAGCAATGTTTTGCCTTCTTTCATTTTCTCCTACTTCTAAAAAGGTTTATGTGGAGCTTTAGGTAGGGATAAACAATATGGCATACCTATATTGCATATGTTGTAAAGTCAAATCAAGGATCCAAGGAGAGAAGTGCCATACTCTTAGATCAAGATGTGCATGTGAATGGAAAAAGGTAAATTGGAACTATACTCCTTTTGTAAATATGATCTCTATCTATAACTTATTCTTTTCAAACATGGCTATCTTTCTTCTTTCTCTTTTTTTCAATACATGAGCCTTCATGTGCTCATCATTTTTTTACTTGGGCCTTCATGTGTCCAATTTTTTTTTTCACTTCGACCTTCATGTGTCCATATTTTTTAAGCTAGCCCATGTCTCTTCTAAACCACATATTTAGAGAGATCATTATCTTTTTAGAACATGGAGTATTTGCTTAACAAACATATTTGTGTCTACTCCTAGTGTGGGAGTAGAATTTTTGGTGGATCTAAATGAAAGCATGTTTGTGCGTACTCCCAGTGTAGGAGTAGCATGTGTATGTGGGTGTACATGATCTTGATCTTGGGAGCATGAAAAATCTCTCAACAAGGGTCAACAAGACTTGACCAAACTCAACACAATAATAAGCAACATATGTGGAAGGCTTGAAACTTGCAAGATGTCATATTTGGCTTTGGTAGGAATTGCTCACCAATTGAGGAGTATGTGATACTATGGTTTTATATCATTTTTATCAAAACAAATTCTCCAAGTACTTTGAATGGAAATGGTAGGATTTATAAGTTAGAACTATATCACACTTCACAACAACTTAATCAACATGATTGTCCTATTCAAATATTTTCCCACAACCATAAGTGTATGTATATGGAACAAACTTTATGAAAACTTCTATCTTAAAGATGTTATGAACATGTCACTTTTGGAATTTTGATCGAAGTGTGGTTTATAAAATTGCATGGAGGTGGAGCGACATTTGTTTTGCATTTTTAGTCTGTTCAATTTTAAATTTCAAAATTTTTGTAGAGGTTGAGGGTAGCATTGCACAAACCACCATTGAAGAGAAGGAGTTGAGTCAGAGGTGGCTTGGCTAAACCAAGAGTTCAACCAATCCTCTCTTGAGCCATTTATCCTGTCCTTCTGCATGTTGGACCGGTCTATGTTTATGCAATGTGTTGGTGGAAGATCTCGAATGTGTGTTCGTCATGCTTGAGATATCTCCTCCACACTTATTGTTGTGCTTGCTTTTATTTTAACAAAGAAAAACAAAAAGAAATAGACAAGGGCTCTACTAGCTGAAACATTAGGGAGCCTTAATTTTATTATAATTATTATTATGATTATTATATTTAGTTTTTAGCTTATGCATTTATTACTTATTTATTTATTTATTTATTGGTTCACCAAACTTTTTATCTTTTTAGAATAACTCAAACAAGGCATAGGGCAAAGATGCAATGTAAATCAGGCCTTGGTTTATCCCCATTCTAGATTACTTCCATTGTTTATGAAAATAGTAACACAAAGTTCATTAACCAAGATTAAACACCATGTGTAATTTTGATTAAAGGAGGCCATTTTATCCTAAGCACCATGCTTAATTTAAAAGGACCTATGGATATACCACATGAATACATCCAAACCAGAGCATATGACATAAATGACGGAAGCATGAACTTGTATGAGTAAAATCACATGGAGACAAACATGAGTTAAAGGAGTTGGTAAATTTTTTTATATATATAGCAAGATGGAGCTAACATCATTTTTTAGCAGGATGGTCTTTGGTGTGTATGGAACTTTTGGACTCTTACCATCCTCCCCCATACTTGAACTTTTGTATGAAAGTCAAGTGTGTAGGATCGGGGTCTCCTTTTGAGTGTGTTCCATTACCAAAGATCATCAACGTATGTAGTTGATGCATCTACCTTGATTTCAGGCATTGTATGTCCCCTGTTCTTCTTGATTTTTAACCTGAAATGGTTAGAAAACAAGAATACCTGAAGGTGCATACTATCCTGACAACACATTCTTGCTTTTTATTGAAAAGGAAATTGTGTTTTGTTGTTTTTTTATAGTGAACCTTTTTTATGATTATATATTTATGATAATCCAGGGTATCTCCCGACAGTGCTTTATTTATGGTCATAAGCTTGACCTTTGGAACTCATCCTGCAGCTATAAATGGTGGTGTAGTTCCTAGCTTCGCCACCGCATTTAACATTGTCGTCCAAGCTGCAAGGTTAGTATCATAGTGCATCTATGAGATTTGCAATATTTATGATAAACATATGCATCCACAACCATCCTTCCAAAAAGTTTGTAAACAAGGAGTGAGAGGTGGTTGTTACCCTCATAGAAACATGTGATGCTAAGTGAAACAAACTCTGGATACTTTGAAATTGAGCATGAAATGTGCGGGGTCTCAAAAGTAAACTTTCATGCACGTTTGTGGAATCCCTCCTTTTGGACTCCAGAGTCGGTGTTTCACGAATGTCCATGGCATGGGAGTTTTTGTTCTTAAGGGATGCATCGGTTGAATCTAGTCCACTATTGAAAATGATGTTTGGATGGCTAGAGGGACATGTTTTAAGTTCGAGCGCGGGTGATAATGGAACGAATAGGGTTACGAATTTCACCTCCCTGAACGGGTCATTGTTGGGATGATGCTCTACCGTTGGGATATCTGAGTGAGTGGCGGAAGCAGTTTCTCCCAACTTTTCATTTAGGCTCCCTTGGGAGTGGTTTTCTTGGAAAAGATTGTTCAAGGGGTGGCCTATGAGAAGCTCAAACTCGAGGATGGCAAAGATATGGAAATATATGTGAACCTCGTTTTTGTCTATTTCAATGGGCATGGCCCTGGCAATTCCACAACATTCAAAGATAACTCCCAAGGGACTTTTGAAAAGTTTGTTGGTTGGGACTAGTGGCATGTTGCCCAAAAGATTTTTCACCAGAAATTCTAATATGATGCTAGTCTCGACTGTGGGGTTGTATAGGGCTTCTATAATAGTTCCCCTTAACGAAGAAGGCATGGCCGTGGAAGGTGAAAGAATTCGAATTGCTTCGGAAGAACATTTCACTTCCATTAACCATTCATTCGATGGTTCTACCTTGGGGGAAACTTCTTTTGTGTGCTTTTTGTGCCATAATTGTTTTGAGGTATTGCCATAATCCTTGAATTCAATAGGGAACTCTGAAGGATGAATTAATCTTTCCTTTGGTGTTTGTGGTTCGTGTGAGGGCTCACGAGTTGAATCTACGGATGGTATAGGTTTGGATTCGACTAGTGAGGACTCCTCAACACTTGATGTAACCTTTGCCTAGAAGGATTTAGTTCTTATGACGGAAGAAGAGTGTTTGTCTATGAAATGCTCAAGGAATTCCACTTGTTTCGTCATAGTCTTGTGTGTTAAACGACCTCCGACAGTCACGTCTAGGCATTGGTTAGCACCCATGTCAATACCCAAACAAAAGAGTCGCAACAATATGCTGTCGAGTAAAGACAAGTCTTGGCCGACGTGTATTAACGCTGAAAACCTAGCCCAGGCTGCACCTATAGACTCCTTCTCGTGCTACTCAAAGTCGAGGATTGCCCTTGGTAGAGAGTCAATATGGGACGTAGGGAAGAATGCAAGGTGAAACATGTTTTTAAGTTCATCCTAGTCCCCATACATACTTTCTATGGCATGCGTATACCATTGCTTCGCCTTCCCCATGAGAGAGAATGGAAACAATTTCCACAATAGAGTTTCCTGTGTCATGCTAGAGATGCTCAAGCACGAACATGTCTCCTCGAACTCATGCAGGTGATGGCAGGGGTTTTCATTATAGTACCCTGAGAAGGGTTGCGCCCAAACCATGGCTATTAAGCCAGGGCAGAGTTAACAGCCGGATAAAAAGTTTGGTTTTGGTGGTGGCTCAGAGAACTCGCCCTTTGAAGTGGACCGGTATTGGATAGGAGTGGTTTTCATGGTGAAAATATTTTTTTGTGTTTTTATATAAAAAGAAAAGATACAAATATGGGGACAAACTAGGTTTGAAGGAAATACAGCAACCAATCCTCGGCAATGGCTCCTAGAAATGCTTGTTGGTATTTCTTAACGCATACAGAAATAATCAGCAAGCGCACGGAATTACTGTTGTAGCATTTCACCCAAAAGTATTCAGGGTATCGCATTTTCCACAGGGAATGGAGATACTCTTCTAGCTAGTTCTTCCAAGGTCAACACAAGGGTAGAGTTGGCAAGGGTAGAGATGGATTCCTATGGCTTTTTGGTCAAAGGATAGATAAACTCTACTTTTACTTGCTTACTTCGGGTATTGGTGAATACTTGGTCTGCCAATAATTTCTAGCCTATAGCTCTATGTCATACCTGGATGTGCAGGAGTATGAGGGATAGACAGGGCTATCACCACCTGCCACCTACCCCTCAACCATGGAGTAGGAGTCAAACAAAGGTAGCCTCTAGCCTAGACACCACGTCTACGCTATCGACTACTACTCTAGTGTGTTAACAAGGGTTATCCGTCTCTATCAGGGCCCTTCTACTAGAGCATTTGCTGCAAGGGCAAATGATGATCTCGCAAACAAGTATGAGTAAAGATTAACTAATCAAAAGACTTTATACCAATGGAGTCACAAACACTCACTCAGCAGGAAAACCCTGTTGAAGTAAAGATGCTCGTTGAGGTACAAGTTGGGGTGACACCGACAAGTCTGGCGCTTCCCCGAGCTCTCCCTCACATCTCTCTCTTACTACTCTAGATAGCTACTAGGGCCTAAGCCCTTTGTAGTGTTGCTCTAACTCAAGTGGAATGTTCTTTGATCCTTGGTGTGTTATCAGTCTTGAATGAGAGGGAGTGAGGGGGTATTTATAGGTTGAGAGGAGGAATGGAGGCTTGTCAATGCGCCATGTCAGCGATCCATGTGCCTCCTCACCTCAGCCCTTGGATCAAACCATCATAGGGTGAATGGTGGAGATGGAGTGGAGTTGTGCTTCCTTGCATGCCCCCATGCATTGAGGTGGTGCTAAAGGTAATTCTGACGTGAAAACCAGTCTCCCCCGCCTTAGCATGGTTCCATGCAACCGCCATATGAAGGGGTGGTAGAGAGGCACCGATGGGGGGTCGGGCACCCCCTGGGGTCGGTGCCCCCTGACCAGGCCCTCTCGCCACCGCCTTCGTGTGGTGGGTTTTGGAGTGGGCCTAGGCCACTCCTCAGCTTGGTACTTCACCCTAGATGCTTTGATTTGATGGGCTTTTTATATTTATTCCTTTGCGCAAATCAGCAGTCGGGAAGCGCCCTTTTGGTGTATTCTCCCATGTATTTGTGTTTATGTCCTGCAAAGCAATATTCTCTAGATACATGTGGAACTTGGTCAATAGTAAATGCACATGTGTTTAGGATTGTCAATTTCTCCACTTTTTGTGTCTTAGTTGGCGGCCTAGATTTGATCGTTGAGTGACCTCACTCGGATTATCATTCATTATGACATCATCTAGATTATCGCTGACCTCTTTATCTTGCTCATCATCCTGGTACCCTCTCGATGTGTTCAACGTGGAGTTCCACAAGATTGGAGGGAGCTTGAACCTAAACTTACCTATATCATCCTGAAAATATGAGCAAGTGCTAATCTATTAACCGATTATTTGACAAAAAGTGACTATGTTTAGAAATCTTCTTATGAATTACCTGGTGAAGGGTCAAGATGGCGACTAGAGGGGGGGGGTGAATAGTCTTTTCTAAAACTTAATTGTGTCGGCTAACCGATACAAATACGGAATTATAACTATCAGTCTAGCCAAGACTACACCCCTCTATCTATGTTCACTAGCACCTTGCAAAGATACTAATTATGCAACTAAGGTGCCAGGCTAGCTAGAGCTCTCCTAAACAATTCTAGAAGCAAGGTCACACAAACCTATGCCGCTAGTATTTTAAGCAACAAGGGAGCTCCTACACATGCTAGTAAGCAAAAGCACAAAGCTAACTAAGCTCACTAGCAATGCTCAATAACAAAGCAACCAATGCCTAATTAGAGAGCGCAAATATTTAGCTACACAAACTAAGCAATGTGACTAACAAGGTTACTAAAACCAAATTAGCCACGCAAGGGAGCTACTTCTATGCTACACAAGCAAGAAGGTAATTAGCAAGCTACGCAAGCTATCTAATTACAAGAGCAACTACACAAGCTTAATATGTATAAAAGTAATTGCAAGCTTGTGTAATGGGGATGCAAACCAACGGGAAGAACAAGGTTGACACGATGATTTTTCTCCCAAGGTTCACGTGTTTGCCAACACACTAGTCCCCGTTGTGTCGACCGCTCACTTAGTGGTTCGGTGGCTAATTAGCATCACCCGCTAAGCCCGCACGTCGGGCACCGCAAGAACCTACCCCTTTGAAAGGTCCTAATGGCTAGAGGGGGGGGGGTGAATAGCCTAATAAAAATTTCTACAACAACACTTAACCAAATGGTTAGACAATTATGAGGCGAAGCGAGTGTTGCACTAGCCTACTTAAAATGCAAGCCACCTACCACAATTCTAGTTTAGATAGTGTCTATTCACACAATAGCAAAGACACTATCCTATGTTAGTGTGCTCTCAAAGACTAACTAAAGAGCCACACCAACCAAGCAAGCAAGCTCTCACAACTAACTACACTAAAGAGCTTGTCAACTAGTTTGCGGTAAAGTAAAGAGAGTGGTTAGGATAGTTATACCGCCGTGTAGATGAAGAACCAATCAATCACAAAGATGAATAACAATGAAGACCAATCACCTCGGAATCAATGATGAAGACAATGATTTTTTACCAAGGTTCACTTGCTTGTCGGCAAGCTAGTCCTCGTTGTGGCGATTCACTCACTTGGAAGTTCACGCGCTAATTGGCTTCACACGCCAAACCCTCAATAGGGTGCCGCACAACCAACACAAGATGAGGATCACACAAGCCACGAGCAATCCACTAGAGTACCTTTTGGCGCTTCGCCGGGGAAAGGTCAAGAACCCCTCACAATCACCACGATCGGAGCCGGAGACAATCACCACCTCCACTCGACGATCCTTGCTGCTCCAAGCCGTCTAGGTGGCGGCAACCACCAAGAGTAACAAGAGAAATCCGCAGCAAAACACAAACACCAAGTGCCTCTAGATGCAATCACTCAAGCAATGCACTTGGATCACTCCTGATCTCACTATGATGATGAATCAATGATGTAGATGAGTGGGAGTCCTTTGGCTAGGCTCACAAGGTTGCTATGTCAATGAAAATGTGCAAGAGCTGTCCCTTGAGCCGGCCATGGGGCTATAAATAGAGCCCCCATCAAATAGAGCTGTTATACCCCTTCACTGGGCAAAACGCGTTCTGACCGGACGCTCCAGTCGTGTTGACCGGACGCTGGACCCCAGCATCCGGTCGCTCGCAGACGACCACGTGTCCTGATTCTAACGGTCACTTGACCTGACCGGACGCTCCGGTATAAACTGACCGGACGCTGGAACCTCAGCGTCCGGTCGAGTACAGTAAGGGTCGAAACCTGGTTTTCCTCGACCGGACGCGTCCGGTCCACCTCGACCGGACACAGCCAGCGTCTGGTGGTAAACCCTAGCCACTGTCCTGACAGTCAACGCGACCGGACGCAGGCAGTCAGTGTCCGGTGCTTCTGGATCCAGCGTCCGGTCACTGGACCGACGCTGGCATCAGCTCTATTCTCACTTCTATCTTCTCCACCCTTGCTCCAATGTGCCAACCACCAAGAATTTGCATCCGGCGCAATAGAAAATAGACATTTCATTTTTCCAAAAGCGCCGAATCCCGCCGAGCAAGCTCGGCGGGAGGGAGAGAGGGACCCAAACCCATCTCAACCCTGCACACACCTTGTGCACAAGTGTTAGCATATATTCACAAATATTTTCAAGGGTGTTAGCACTCCACTAGACCCTAAATGCATATGCAATGAGTTAGAGCATCTAGTGGCACTTTGATAACCGCATTCCGATACGAGTTTCACCCCTCTTAATAGTACGGCTATCAAACCTAAATGTGATCACACTCTCTAAGTGTCTTGATCACCAAAACAGAATAGCTCCTATGGTTTATACCTTTGCCTTGAGCTTTTTGTTTTTCTTTTTCTTCATTTCAAGTTTAAGCCCTTTATCATTGCCATGCCATCACCATTGTCATGCTATGATCTTCATTAGCTTCTTCTACTTGAAGTGTGCTACCTATGTCATGATCACTTGATAAACTAGGTTAGCGCTTAGGGTTTCATCAATTCACCAAAACCAAACTAGAGCTTTCACCCTTGAGTGAGGGTAGCTCAATGACACGCTTTACTAGAGTTGCTCTTCGTGGCTCCCGCGGGGCGAGCACAATGCCCCTCACAAGCGCTTCTCCGGAGCTCTGCACAAGCTTCTTGCATGCTTCGACGGAGACCACCACCAAGCCATCTAGGAGGTGGCAACCTCCAAGAGTAACAAGCACCACTGGCTTGCAACTCGATCACCTAGTGCCACTCGATGCAACCTCACGATGCAATCGCACTAGAATCGCTCACTCACACAATCGAATGATCACTATCAAGTATATGTGTGATGGAGGGCTCCCAAGCACTCACAAGCATGGACACTAAGTCCCTCAAGGCGCTCAACACCAGCCATGGCCAAGGGCCACTTCTATTTATAGCCCCAAGGGCTAAACTAGCCGTTACCCCTTCACTGGGCAACAGTCGGGCCGATCGGACGCTCTGGTCGTGTTGACCGGACACTGGACCTCAGCGTCCGGTCGCCCACAGACGACCATGTGTCCCGGTTCCAACGATCACTTGACCTGACCGGACGCAGCAACTTCAACTGACCAGACGCTGGACCCTCAGCGTCCGGTCATTTCTAGTAAGCTCCCGAGCATGACCGGATGCGTTCGGTCGAACGCGATCAGACGCAGCCAGCGTCCGGTCACATTCCAGCTACTGCGTCACCATACGTCAGCCTGACCGGACGCAGCCTTCCAGCGTCTGGTGCATTCAGATCCAGCGTCCGGTCAGTTGACCGACGCCAGCATCTTCGCAACCAACTCGTTTTCACTTCTAACTTCTTCACCCTTGCTCCAAGTGTGCTAACCACAAGAATTTGCATCCAGCGCAATAGAAAATAGGCATTCCATTTTCCCGAAAGCGCCAAATCCCGCCGAGCTTGCTCAGCGGGAGGGAGAGAGGGACCCAAAACCCATCTCACCCCTGCAAACACCACCTCCTTTGTAAATGTGCCAACACCACCAAGTGTACACCATCATGTGTATGTGTGTTAGCATTTTCACAATCATTTCCCAAAGTATGTTAGCCACTCAACTTGCCACGCCACTCGATCCTAGCGATAATGCAAAGTTAGATCACTTGAGTGGCACTAGATGACCGATATGCAAACAAGTTTGCCCCTCTTGATAGTATAGACCATCTATCCTAAACCCAGGTCATAAACTTCTCTACACACCTATGACCGGTGAAATGAAATGCCCTAGGTTATACCTTTGCCTTGCGCATTCCATTCCATCTCCTCCAACGTCGATGCAACACATGCACCAACACTGATCAATAATGATATGATCCACTTCATATCATCACATGATCATATTGGTTCATCGATCTTGACTCTACTTGCTCTTCACCAGTTTCCATCGTCCATCGGTGCCAAGTCTTGCTCAAGCTTCACCACCACGCGGTCCATCACTTCAAAGCCTTCGACTTGCCCTTCACGCTTGCAACCGGTCCATCAAGCCAAGTCTTGTCTTGATCTTCTCCACCTTGATCACATGACTCAATGTCATGTCTCATGTGCAATAAGCTCCTTCATCATCACATGTGTGAGCTTTGCAACATCTCCAAGCCATTTTCACCTTCATGGCATATGTTGCTCACACACATGTACCTGTGGACTAATCACCTGTGTATCTCACATAAACACAATTAGTCCACCTAGGTTGTCACTCAATTACCAAAACCAAACAAGGACCTTTCACCTAGGTCACATGGTTTGATAGAGTAATTCTAGCCCAATACTCCTTATAGTTGATCATCCATAAATCATATCTTATCCTAGTGCAACTTACACTCATGTTAGTTTTTTTCACTTTTGCAAAGGGTAAGTTGTGGTCTATGGATGATTAATTATATGAAGTATTAGATTAGAATTACTCTATCTGACCATGTGACCTAGGTAATTCATAGAAAGGTTTCTAAACACAGTCACTTTTTTGTCAAATAATCGGTTAATAGATCAGCACTTGCTCATATTTTTAGGATGATATAAGTAAGTTTAGGTTCAAGCTACCTACAATCTTGTGGAACTCCATGTTAAACACTGCGAGAGGGTACCTAGGACAATGAGCAAGATAAAGAGGTCAATGGTAATCCAAATGATATCAGTAATGATTGATAATCCGGGTGAGGTCACTCAACTATCAGAAATTGCTACTGGTCCTCAACCATCTACTAAAATATTCACTGACAAAAAGAAACTATTGTATTGGTTCAGCACATACATTTGGTCGATAGATGATGAAGAGTGTTTAGAGTAAGTGTTTTTTGCTAATTAATTACATATACTAATATTAAGATGTGATCAACTAATTCGTTCCCGGTCCTAGTTTTTTAGCAAAGAATGGGTCTGAAGCACCAGACCATATCCTAATTTCTTTATGTCTCAGAACATATTTTAGATGCAAATAAACCCATTGATTGTGATTGCTCCAACATGAGATTTCGGAGGGTTGCGTGCAACTAAAACCTTGTTGTCGTTAGAAGACAAATTCCACTACATGGACCTCCAGTTCTGTGTAAGTTGATATAATTGTTCTCTTGTTGTATATATATAATAGATAGTTCTAAATTTTGTAAAGTGAATAGTCCATGTCTTAGTTTGGACAAGATCCATGGCGGTGTGACAAACTATATTGCAAAAAAAAAAAAACTAGAAAAATTGCTTGAATGTTGGCCTGACATGGAGTACGATATTTCACATTGCAATAGTGTAAGATATGTTATGTATACTCCTTTTATAAACTTATTATCAGTTGGTCACTTATAAACTAGGTGTTTGTTTACAGGTTCTACTACCATACCATCAAATTAAGCACTACACATTATACATACTAGACATGGGTACACGAACTAATCTATCTCACTTGGGCCCTGAAGTGTTAAGGAATGGACCTACTTGGGCTATTACCTTCGGCTTTTGGAAACCACAGATATGCAGTGGTAGCAGTCAAGTATTTCACATAATAATGGATAGAAGCAAAACCACTATCATCCATAACCTCTACATCACTAAAAAAAGTTTTTCTAGCAACAGATTGTATGCCACTTCGGAGCACTATGGATTCTAGCAATAGATAATGGCACCCATTTTGACAGCTAATTATTCAGAGAAAGTCAAATAGTTTGGTCAAGAGGGCACATAGGATCATACTCTCGGGCATTGTAAGAAATCTTTGGGTTGCCAAAAGGAAAATGGCCAAAATAATTCATTGTGGTAGCTATGGCTATGTCACTAGGAAGGTAAAACAAGGTAAACAAGCACGCTGCCATAAGAACTACTAAATCTACACTGGGAATTGAAATACACAAATGTAAAGAGCAAGTGTAGAGCAATCGAACCACACTAAGAGGATGACACAAAATATATCCCCATGGTTCAATATCTTGGTGGCCACCTATACTCCATGTTGGGATGAGTCCAAGAATCATAGCTCCTATGCAAGCTCAATGATCCCTCAATATTCGCTCCGATGTGAGCGCTTGTGTATGAGCCAGCGGATCATGAGGTACTCCAACAAGCGTTGATTCCAATATAGTTGCTCTTTGCTGCTCCCATAGGGAATGAGCACAAGAGCCCCTCACAATACTCCTTTGAATCCCTTCAATAACCTCTAATGAGAGCTCAATGGAGTCTATTGCCTCAAAGTTACCTAGGTGATGGAAACCACTAAGACTAACAAAAGAAAAAAAAAGGCTGGGAACACCAACGAACATTCAGAGCAAAACTAACGAGATAGGCCTCTTTAGGGCCACACTACCAGAGCACCAGGCCACCAAAGGCACAACCGTGCACTAATGAGCTAAAAAACTAGACCCTAGAAAACAACTAAGACAAACTAGACCAGACTCAAAATAGGCCTTCCACCTTTGTGTCGATCGTTTTCCTCTAGAAGGCATTCAACCATGTCTTCATAGCTTCAACCTTCTCATGTTCAGATCCCTTGACCCTCTTCAAACAACAAGTGAAATCACCACCGAACACCACAGTCACACTACTACATTAAAACTTTTCCAAGGCTCAGAACCAATAAGGAAAATGAAATTCTATTCTAGGGTGAATTGTAATCACTCTGTACTCCTCATCACAAAGCTTAGAACTGACTTTAATATTCATGTGTCCAAATAGTTCCTCTGTGTCCACAACATGCTTCAAATTCTAGTTATCAGTACCATAGTCTTCAAGTATCCACACTAAAAGCCAAGATCTATTGTGAAAATTAGCACAACACACACATAGGTGACCATTAAGAAAAACACTCAACCATGTGCTTAAAACCATTAAAAAACACTTCTCAATTTTGAACGTAGAACAATACTACCCTCACCCCATTCAGATTCCTTAAAGATCCATGCTGTAGTTTTAGATGAGTAGATCTCCACACCTACGCATGCATCCCCCACCTCAACAAATTCAATCACATGGTAGTGCGAGGATGTTGGTTCAAAACCTAAGCGAGCTTGACCAATAGAACAGATGCTATGTGGTAGTACATGACATTTGTCGGTTGCCAGATTGCAGACAACATAGCGACATAATCCATCAGGCCCAACACACCAGTAAAGGACAAGGCCACTGCAACAATCTGAGACTAGGACTTTTTTAAGGGGGAAGGGCAAGGAGGACAAGGAGGGCCATTCAGCGGTGATGCTGGTGAAGTGGCGATTGCCCTTCTACCAGCTGCCATAGAAGAAGCCGATGATAGGAGTCAGAGATGACGCGCCACCAGGAGCGACAGACACACTTGCAGCAGCACAAGGACTAGTCGGGGAGGTAGCTGAAGATGTCAGCAAGCACATCGTCTGAGGGGCTGTCCACTGTGTTCCTCATGTTGTGGGCCTCCTTCATCTGGAAGGACACCACCAGCCGAAGAGATGAGGCCACCCTACCATGGAATTGCATCAATAAACATTAGTAAGGAGATGAGTTTCGAGGAGAAGGGATGGTGATGCAAGTAAGGCCTTATTACACTTGCCTTTGGATCTAGTGGTGGTGAGCATGAGTGGCAACGCTGATGATAGCAGTAGCTCATGTGCCGATGGTCATGAGTAGGAGCGGCGATGACGAACAACAACAATGAGGACAAGAAAAGCTATGTGTGTGGGGGGGAGGGAGGGGGCGGTGGCGAGGGGGGGGGGAAGGGTTAAGGGGGGATATTGGGGTAGGGGTTGCTTGCTCTCTGCGTAACTTTTATGCCATAAGGGAATTGAACTTTCATCAGTTCCACACAGGAGGGTTCAAATGTGGGATTAGAAAATTTGTAACTAAGCAGCGGTGAATGCACAGTACCATCACCGGCAGCTGGGTCCTATTACCACCCGAAGCCACCGTATGATATGGTGAAGAACACTAAGGCACACAATCTTGATGTTTGGCATTGAAACAAAGTAAAACTGCGCACTTAGAAAACTAAGAAAAGCACAATTGCAGTACTCAGATTGAAAGGAAGCCAACTTGAGTTCGATGGTGAATAACAAGGCACACAAATTTACATTAAAAGAAAGCCAAACTATGCACTTAGAAAACATAAGGAAATCACAATGCCAATACTCTCAGATTGAAAGGAATCCAACTTGAGTTGCATACATTCATACCGAATAAGTAGGTGGACACTACCAAGCTAACAAACATGCCAAAAGCTAAAATGCAGATACTAATTAGGCCGACACTATGCAAAAGTTAAAAGGCCTTCATATGTACATCATTGGTTGCATAATTAATCATTCTCCATGTAGATCCTAGTCGACCTCCATGGGATCGTTGTGAATCTCCATAATATCCTGCAGATCATTGTCGACCTCCATAGGATCATTGTCAATCTCCATGTCATCCCGAGCCATGACCACAACAATCCTGTCCACATCCATTGGTACACTTTCATTTAGCTCATCGACTTTGTTCACAAAGCACTGATTCGGTGAACCAATAATGAGGACAATAAGGCTCACAAGCTGCACTCAATGGATATACAAGGCCACAAACTCCTAGAATGAGAAGATGCATTTTCATCTGTAGATCCAACAAAATTGTTGTAGCTAGGTTGGAGGTGAAGGAGCAGAGAGCATGAGAGAGCAATACAAAGGAATATAGAATCCGGTGAAGGAGCAGATCTAGAGCAGTTACCTTAGATCCAGATGGAGCAGAGAAGCAGGACAACACGCTGAAGATTTATGCGCCGATGAGTTTGGAGGTGAAGGAGCAATGAGCACGCGAGAGGCTGCCTTTCGTCTCATGCTAATAGGGTGAAGTAGAGCAAGGGAGAGAGTGGGGAATGGATGGGAGCAAGGTGTGGTAGGACCATAGGAGTGTATATACAGTTCATTAAATTGGTTGCCCCTATACCAAAGCCCAGTGTCTAGGGAAGTAAGATGCCTCAAACACATCAATTGATACTTAGATCTACTATCATTTATAGTTCAATAAATTGAACACCTAGTTAATCACCTTGCATTTCGTTCAACAATAGTTGTACAATAATGATAGATTTCAGTCCGAAACATCTATTGATACTTAGATGTACTAGCATTTACATTTTAATAAATTGAATACCTAGATAATCACCTTGCAATAAGTTTAACAATAGTTGTACAAAAGTAACAGATTTTAGTCTGATACACCATAAATTGATACTTGAATCTACTGCAGTGAACTAAGAAACTTGCCAATGAACATGCCAAGAACTAAGGTAAGTACAAAATAGGTGAAAGAAGAATAGGAAGCATATTTATTTCTCAAAGGTACGAAATCTTCCATCATCTTTGTTGGAACCCTAGCCATTTCTTCAATCTATGGCATAGTCTCTTCCTCCTCCTGCAAATGTTCTTCATTTGTTGTAACATTGGCCTCTGCCTTCAGCTCCCAAATCTTATTACGTAAATCCAAAATCAAAGTCCTTAGAAATTTTCCATATTAGGGATCATGCCACTTAAAGAACCAGCAATCTAAGTCGAAGCTATGAAAAAACCAAATTACCATAAGTACAGCGAGATTTCAGCATTTGCATTGTGAAAACAGAATGAATAAGAAAGAAATTGAGTTACATTATTTGCCCTGCAGCATATGTGGTACCGACGTCCTGGGTTTCCATCACTCCATGAAATCCACCGAGGCGTCTTCAAGCCACAGTGACACAAGAGTGGTGGTTGTTATGTGTAGGGGTGGTTCTCGACACGGCACGGGATGGGCGTCCCCCTCTTGTTGTAGTCTCTTCCGTTGGAAGCCGATGTTCTTCTCACGATGACTCCCTAGGATGGTGCCGACAACTAGGAGGAGTTGGAGCTAGATGCAGCCATGGAGTAGTCAGGGTTCAAAGTGTTGCACACTCTATGTGAAGAGGTCAGCCTAGGCCTTTTGTCTACGCTTTTGCCTCCTACCAAGGCGCCAAAACATCCTTCAAAACTCTCAGACTCCCGCCAAGATGAAATGATGTGTCACCGCCGGTTCAGGGTACTATCCGCCTATAGAAGAAGGTCTGTTTTGGATCCTCTATGCTTACATAGAGGTGTACACATGGACCACAATCAAGACCAACTGATTCAATTAACAGTTCAATCAAAGTAATAGTTCAACGATTATGTAGTACTCATACATACTAATCTAGAGGTTTCATCAGTAGATATAAACTTCATTAACATAAAAGTTTCACAAATTCTAAGACTTAATGCCAGATGGGTAGGTAGTTGCTAAGGTGCTCAATTGGTTGATGCGGCCCTGAAAGCTAAAGGTAGTGAACCATAGCGAAGATGACAACATCTCTGTCCACGGACACATTGTATCTATAAAGTATGTTGACTTCCTATTTAGTCCTGCAAAGCACAAAAATCTCTCCACAAATAGGGTTTTGAATGATTCTTGTCAAATTTTGTGGTCCAAGGAGGTGATGAACAATGGCTTCAACAATCAACAGACGGTCCGGGTGAATGCTCCATCCCTAAGTAGCAAACAACATCATTTGGGGTCCTGGTGCCACCCTTAGCCACCAAAAGGCAAGGTTGCCCGCATTGTAATGGCTTCTTCTGAAGTAAGACATCTGTTGCAACGAAGAAAATCCTAATATGAACAAAACTAATACAGAACCCAAAACCAATTGGAACCAAACGCAAATAGGGGGGGGGGGTTGACCGAATCCATCTAACCTTCACGGGGCGTTGTCACGCTAATCCAATGCTATAATACGACAATTGTCAGCAGTTGAACTGCTATTAGATTCTCCTAGAACCGGAACCATACATGATAGTTTTTACTTTTCATTCATTTATATACAGAAAAAGAAAAAAAACATTCATCACGTAGCAATATCTCCTGGAATATAGCAAGGATCAAAGATAGATAACAAGAACAGTAGTAGGAAACATAATATTTCAAATAACTTTTTTCATTGATTCATTGCATATATAGGAAAATACAATTTGGACGAGTAAATGATTGTACTCGTTCGGAAACATAATAACTAACCTACACTATTAAAACTACTTATACTAACTATAAACTACTTAATCTAAATATGATCCTCTTGCATGCTCACCTCGCTCGCTTGGGAGGAGGTGAGTCGAAGTCAAAGTCAGAGTTAGAGTTGTCGGAGTCATCATCGTCATCATCGGCGTCGGCATTTGTGAGGACATCAACACCAACGATACATCCACGCCGACACAAGTACCAGTTTCTGGTCCTATTACTCATGCCCGTGCTCATCAACTTAATCATCAAGTAAGTTCACTCTTGAGTTCCTGTCCATCATATTTAGACCATGGAGATGCATGCACTCTTGTTTTGGTTAGGAACCAGGGAGAGGACCAAAAGGGAAAAGGATTCACGTAGGCTGGATTCGGACTCCAGGATAGCTCCAACTTGTGATGGTAACCACGGTCGCATACGGACTCGGATTGGGGCATTCAAGTACTTCGTGGAATCCTTATGAAGTCTATTTTCACATGGATTTGGAATCAAATCCATATCTGTTCTAAGGCGGCCGCAATGACTGAATTACTACCAAGAGGTTTTCTGTCCAAAGGTGCTGTGTCTCCTTAGTTTGGCCAATGGGCCATGTATCAAGTCGGGTCCATTAGGGACGCATCCTAGGGTTGGAGCATGACCCCAACACCCTGGTGGTTGTCCTTCCACCTTCATATACCCCTTAGCCACCACCAAGAATAGTTGGATTTTGTTTAGATCAAGTTTAGCTCTCGCTACTTGCTTGTAAGCGTGCGTGCTGGATCAGCTGCCTGTCTTCTTGTCTCTAGAACCCCACCTTATTTGAAATTGAGTTTGAAACCTTCATCTTCATCTAGTAAATTCAGTACTTGTTATACTTGTTCTTGCAAGTTCTTTGATTGTTTATAGGACGAGTGCCCTAGTGGCCAGGTGACGCGCTCCTCAAGATCACGACAACCATTGGAGGTGGTGTATTAGTTGCTAAGGCATAGCTTGGAAGGCTATATTCGGGCCGTGAACATTGTCTCCATCCACCAATCGAGTTATCCCATGCCCTCTCATCGAAAGATTAGGATTCAACCCTAGCAGGTTCATACCAGGCGTCCTCCTCCTCGTCCTCATCCTTGTCCTCGTCCTCCTCCTCCTCCTCTGGGTCCTCCTTCTCAGAGCTCTATGGAGGACTATAATCAGAAGGCATCCAGTCATCGGAGGAGATGTCCTCCTTGGAGGACTAGTGGGCTAGCAGGTCATCCTCGCTGGATGATGGGCGGCTTGGAAACTTGATGGGGCTGTCTGACATTTTCTTTGCAGATTGGAAGAGAAGGGGATGATGGATGAAGAAGAGGGGTGGGTTTTAGAGGTCACCAAGCTTGAAGAATATGTAGAGCAGAGGGTATGGCTCTTTGGCTTCAGGCAGCGAAAGTTATGGTGATTTGGTAGCCTTAGAAGTTGAGGGCATTCAACACTCACGCAGAATTTTTACCGCCGGTTGACCAAACGCTAGTTTTGGACCTCCGGCCAAAATGTGTATCCCAGTCGGCCTAGCTTTTCATGCGATGGAGGAAATGCAACCACAATACCACTACCACATCTACCGTTAACCTATCAGTGGTAGAAGTTTCAACTGTAGGTTTTCTTCCTTATGAGGCCTCGCTATCGGTCAACTAACGGTGGAGGTATCACACCGTCGTTTCTATCGCTATGGTAGTGAAAGTGGCGATAGTGATAAGTCAATCTATAGTAGTGTATGGGCAATATGAGTTCATCATCATGTCATTTGGACTCACTAATGCCCTGGCCTACTTCATGAACATGATGAATAGGGTATTCATGGAAGAGCTAGATAAGTTCATGGTGGTATTCACCGATGACATTCTTGTCTATTCGGCCACTGCAGAAGAACATGAACAACATTTGAGAGTAGTGCTAGTGAAGTTGAGGCAGAATAAGCTATATGCCAAGTTTAGCAAGTGCAAGTTCTAGCTTGAATAAGTCACCTTCCTAGGTCACATTCGCACTGCTTAGGGAGTAGCTATTGATCCCACCAAGATTGAGGCTGTGAAAGAGTGGGAGCAACCCCACAATGCGACTAATATCCGAAGTTTCATTGGGTTGGTAGGATACTACTGCCGCTTCATTGAGAACTTTTCCAAAATAGCCAAACCCATGACCAACCTGTTGAAGAAGGCCAATGAGTTTGAGTGGATGCCAGAGTGCGAGCAATGCTTCTAGACCTTGAAATAGAAGCTTACCACCACTCCCATACTAGCATTGCCTGATATTCAGCAAGACTTGCAGCTGTTGTGCATGCCTGGAAGATATGGAGACACTATCTGATCTAGAACAAATGTGACATCTACATAGATCACAAGTGCCTAAAGTACTTTTTTCACTCAAGAGGATCTAAATATGAGACAACGTCAATGGCTAGAGGTGATTAAGGACTACAACCTAGAGATACACTATCACCCATGGAAAGCTAATGTAGTCACTGATGCCTTGACCTATAAGAGTTATTGCCATAGTCTAATGATAGATGCTATACCACTAGAGCTGAGCCAGGAGATGGAGGACCTCTAGCTCAAGATTCTACCAAAGGGAATGTTGAATGAGCTTCGAGTGTAGTACAACCTCGAAGATCAAATCCACGAAGCCCAACAAGAATGCCTTGAAATCTAGGAAGTCTAAGAGCTCATGGAGCAAGGCAAGTGTCCTAAATTTAGAGAAGACGAACAAGGAGTGTACTAGTACAAGGATAGGATCTATGTGCTCTCTGATGCAGCCTTGCGAGAAGAGATCCTAGCTGTAGGACATGACTCCAAGTATTGTATCCACCCGGGGAGTACCAAGATGTATGCTGACTTGAAGAAGCTTTTCTGGTGGAAGAATATGAAGGCTAATATTGTAGGACATGTCACGTGATGCGACATCAACAATAGGATCAAGGCTGAGCACCAAAGATCAGCAGGATTGTTGAAGCCCTTAGACGTTCTGATGTGGAAATGGGAAAGCATATCCATGGACTTTATAGTGGGTCTACCTCGAATCCCAAAAGGTCATAACTCGATCTGGGTAATTATTAATAGATTGACCAAGGTAGCTCACTTCATAGATGTGAGGAACGACTATAGGGTTGAGAAACTCATAGATCTATATGTGGATAACATTCTTAGGCTTCACAGAGCCCCTATGAGCATAGTCTCTAATCAAGGAACGCAATATGTGTCCAAGTTCTAGAAGAGTCTACATAAGGCAATTAGGACTTGAATGGATTACAATACAGCTTACCACCCTTAGACAGATGGTGAGACAGAGAGAGTGAATCAGATTTTAGAAGACATGCTCTGAGCTTGTGTTCTAAAGTATGGGTCTAATTGGGAGAAGAGTTTGCCTCATGCAGAGTTCTCATACAACAACAGCTACCAGGCCAGCCTCAAGATGTCACCATTCGAAGCCTTGTATGGGAGGAAGTGTAGGACCCCTCTAATGTGGTCAGAAGTGGGAGAAAGATCATTCTTTGGCCCTGCAAAGATTAAGGATGCCGAAGAAGGAGTCACCCAAGTACAAGAGAATCTAAAGATTGCCTAAAGCCGATAGAAGAGTTACGTAGATAAAAGGTGAAGAGACCTTAAGTTCCAAGTTGGGGACTATGTCTACCTCAAAGTCTCCCCACTCCGAGGTACCATCAAGTTCCATGTGAAAGGGAAGTTGGCACCATGGTATGTAGGACCTTACCGGATTTGTCAGAGAGTTAGCAAGCTAGCCTACAAGCTATAGTTACCTGAAGAGCTAACATGAGTACACCTAGTATTCCATGTATCCTAGCTATGCAAGTGCTTGAAGCTACCAGATGAGCAAGTACCCATAGAGGCACTAGATATACAGGACACTCTGGATATAGGGAGCACCCTATCTAGATACTTGATAGAGCCGAGAAGGAAACCAGAAGCACCACCATACCCATGTGCAAGGTTCAGTGGAGCAACCAGACTAAACGAGAAGCAACTTGGGAGAAAGAGTCAGAACTTAGGATGCTTTACCCCTATCTCTTTGAAAGGTATGTCATGCCTTAAATCTCGAGATGAGATTCTTGTGAGGGGGAGGACTATAACAACCCAGGTTTTCCTAGAACCAAAAATCAAAACTTTAAAATTTTTCTAACAAAACCCATGCATGGTGAGTGTGCATACTAGCAAACCACCCTTGTAGTTGCACAAGTAGATCCCAAGTTAGCATGGTTGAGCATATGCATTTTAAATAACTTGTGATTTGCATCTTCTTGATTTTATGTATTGCTAATAAAATTAATTAACCTTTAATAAATAAGTTTGAGTCTAAGTTGCCAACCATTGGCTTGGATCCTAAAACCCTAGAAGACCCCTAGTGGACCCCACAAGGATGTATATGTGCTTGGCAACACATGTATACATGCATATGTGCACAATGTGTAAATAGAATAGGAAATAGGAAATAGAAAAGGAATTAGAAAAAAGGAAAAGGGGGAAAGTAGCCCAGCAGCAGTAGCTGGCCCAGCCGCTGCCATGGCCCAACGCTAGCCACCCATGCCCACACGTCCCAGCAACATGGCCCACATCATGCCTGTGCCACGCTAAATGCCGCCTTCATTCTCCTGCTGCTGCTGACCTATGGGACCCCATGTCATCCCCTACCTTTTACCCCTCCTCTGCTTTTTGCCACCGAGGTAGAGCACCTCGCCTACGAGAGCATCCAAGGCCACACCTCACATCCCTACCATCCACACCTAGAGCCATTGGGCACTGACACATGGATGGGCGCCATGTCCACGATCCATGGCTCGTCAGCCTGCCCCAGCCAGCACCATGCCGTGCTGATGTAGTCACCGTGGCCCCATCACCATGATGCCACCCCTGTCCACCTTTTTAATCACCGAGATTCAAATTAGGATATCCAGCGGTCGCATAACCACCCGTGCGCCCCAAAACCCTAGCCTAGAAGCCCTGATCATCATACATGTACCCCCTCCATCCCTTCCTGCCATTCACCACCATCGCCATAGCCACGGGTGGCTATATAAGCTGATCTAGTGCCCTAGCACCTATCCCATCACTCACCACCACTCTATGGTTACCCACCTACCACGCCAAGCCAAGTGCTGCCTATGGTCACCGAACCTAAGGACGACACTGTCATCTTCACCACCGTCGTGGATCGGCACTACACTCCTACATCTCAACATGGCAATGACTCACCCTGCACCGCTATCCAATCTTCCCCGCCACCACGGTGAGCCCTGCCATCACCACTCTACTCATCATTGTGCACGCACACCATGAACACTATCGCATTCTCCTCCTTGGGAAGGGCAACGGTGATGCCTTTCACTATCATCACGCACTAGGCACTCACGCACACGAGCAACGGCCACTGTGTAGTGACACTGAGCCACCTTAGCTTAGGAACACTTGCGCCGGCGCACCTACACCCACGTGCTCGTTGCGGCCACACCCCACCACAGTGAGGCTCCGTTTTGGTGGATCTAGGATGGTAGAGGAAGAAAAGCCACCTCACCAAGCTTTGCCTCATCGAGGGATACACCCTACACTAGCTGGTTGAGGAAGAGAAGCCCTAGGAGCCGCCGGTCATGTCCGCTTCGCCGGAGTCACCGTGTTCCCATTTCACCACCATGTTGGGGATGACCTCATCAATTCTAGCCACCTCAGAGACTAAGGGGCCAATGCTGTTCATAGTGTCCTCATGAGCCTAGCCACCTAGGTGGCTGACCTGTTAGAGCACTAGGAGCTACTGGTCACCTCCACCTCACTAGAGTCACCACGCCCCTATGCCACTGTCATGCCATCAGTGTTCCCAATGATCTCGGTTGCCTCACAATGCGAGGAGGGGCTGGTGATGTCCACCGTGACCCCACAAGCCTTGCCGTGTGTTTGGTTGAGCCTATATCCTACCCGAGCCTCTTCGCCGCTATCGGGGTGATCTTGCCGGAGCTCCAACACGTGTTGTACCATGGAGGGGACTCCACCGTGTAAATTGGTCACCGGTGCTGCCTTGTAGGACCTACCCATGAGCCCAATCGCACAAAAGAAGGGCCATTTTTGGCCCTAGCATGCCTAGCCATAGCGCCACCGCTTCTGCCATACCGCCGTCATTGAAGTCAGCACTGGCGAGTCATAAGGCCTCACTTTGGGGTCTTGCCTAGTCCATCTAGCTGCTAGAGAACCTTAGGAGCCTAGCCAAGCCTTTGCTAGAGTAGGAGGAGCCCTACCATGCGCGCGGCTAAGAGCCCATTATCACCACCGTGTGCACGCCAGCTGCTCGAAGCCTCAAGCCATCGCCTTTAGCCCTCCATTGGGTTCCCTATGACTCTGCGATCTCACCGCCACAAGAGGAGACGGAGCAGCCATGCTCCCTGCCTAGACCTGCTCGGTGCACCTGGTGTACTGTGAGCTAAGGAGGAAGAGGAGTAGTGGACGCAGTCCACCATGGACCCTCTTTGTGATTCAAAGACCTGCGCCACCTGGACCACCGTGAGCCACGCCCGTAGACGCGAGCCCAGTAGCAGCCCGCCAAGCCACATGGAAAGCCTAGGCATGCGACACATGTCCGAGCTGGGCCAGCCCAACCTGGACCAACTCAGCCCAAAATCTAGCCCACCAAGGCCCAACCCAAGCCCAGTCAGCATTGACCGTTGACCAGTCAACGAAGACCGTTGAGCAACCCCACGTGCCAGTGACTGCAGCCGCCTCACCCAATCACAGCATCCCACGAGTCAGCCCTGATTTATCCTATCCTTTTTCCTTTTCAAAATGTGGTTTAAACTTAGAAAATTCATACGACTTCAGAAAAATATGAAACTAATGTCCAATTTTTTCTAAAAATGAGCTCTATGTCATAGGTTTATGTTTGAGTGCATTTGGATCTTTTGAATTTCCTTTGCTACTTTGTGATCATCTATAGGAGTCACTTATCGTGGCTATTTGTCTCGTTTGATAGACCCAGAGGACCCATAGACTGTGGAGTAGGGCCCCAACTACACCGAGGAGCTGGGAGATGACTTGCCCGCAAGTGCCACGTCCCACCCAACCTTGTAGAATCCTATTAGACATGCTATAATGTAGATGCTAGTGCTTTACTTTTATGCAAATGATCAGTGATAGGTTGTATGGTAGAATTGCTTATGAACCATTACCTTGTCACAACCTATACCCCTACACACCCGCTGTTAGGCTAGACGCTCACTTACTTACTTGCTACTACTTCTACTACGCATTATATTTGTGATGTGATGCTTGGTGGAGGATTGTTTGTGAGTGGTTAAGGCACTTGGTGCCGATAATGTGGTAACAGTCGGGGAGATCTTGGCGTGCATCTTGGGTGTGTGGTGAGCGTTGAGTCGATCGGGTAGGATCTTACGACGACTCATTGGATGAGTCATGTCAAGGGGGTGTGACCTGGGCATCCCCTATGAGAGGTACCTATGGTAGGTGCATGTGAGATGAGTAGATCCTAGAGTGAAGTGTCTTTGTGGGATGAAGCCCTAGGATGGAGGTGCCGTCGTGGCATGGGGTGTTGGTTATCCCTCTTTGAGAAGATATCCTGTCTGGTCCCCCTAAGGACTGGTATGTCAAGAGAATAGGATCATAGGACCCTACTATTGGTGTTTCTTAGTGTCATCACTAGGATTAGTGTTTCCTAGCAATGGCACCAGAAACACCATGATGATATTTCTAAACACATGCAGAAATATTCCGCAAGCGCACAGATATATCGTTGTAGTATTTTGCCTGGAAGTATTTGACTATCATTCATTTATATTTTCTCAAAGGAAGGCATGGTGTAACAGTTCCTAGTAGCGACATGGTCAAGATAACATGACTATATAATATACCAAAGTTCATAACAGGGGTAAGCCAGGATAAACATTGGATAGTGTGATACACACACTTAGCCAATCTCAAGGATAAAGATAAAAGAAAGAAAAAAGAATAAAAGAATAAACCTAAACTAGAGCAAGCTTATCTTGTATAGCTATGCTAGCGTGAGCAGATCATACAAATACATGAATATCTAAGGATAGCGATCCAAAGTTAAGATAGCTTTGGTCACTATAAACTTACTTCGAGCATCGGATAACACTTGGTTTGCCAAGCATTGCTGGCCTATAGCTCTACGCCGTATCCAAACATGGGGGATTACGAAGGATGGACATGGCTATCATCACCTGTCGCCTACCCCTCATCTAGAGGATACAAGGCAAATGAGGGTAGCCTCTAGCCTAGACACTAGGTCTATGCTATCGACTACTTGTCTGTGTTTTGAGTTGCCACCGACTAGTAAATTTCTAATATTGTGTGTCTGGCTCAGATGGTGTCCTAAGAGGACATGAGGTTTATACTGGTTCGAACAGAATGTCCCTACGTCCAGTTCATTACTGCTGCTCATGTTACTAGCACTGAAAGTTTATAGTAGGGGTTACAAACGGTCAAGAGAGGGACAGGTCCCAAGTCTCTGGTGAGAGGAGCGAACGGGTGCCGAGAGCTCGGTCGCTTCCTAGCTATGTGCTTGTGTTGCGATGATTTGTGATGCGAGTCTAGTCCCCTCCATGGGATGCCCTACTTTCCCTTTTATAGGCCAAGGGAAAGCATAGGTTACAGCGGAGGGGAAAGGGGAGAATGAGAAGGAGAAGAAGTCCTCCAGGATCATCGGGTCCTTCTTTTCCTTCACGCGGGTCCCGCCGACCGTGTAGATGTCAATAGGGATAGCTCCATGTCGTGGCCATGTCCATCACTGATGCCATGCGCAGGCATCGTCTCCCAGTCATGGTGCTCCACTCTGTCCTAACGGACATCGTGGTGAACTAACATGTCTGTCAATGCCCGTACGAGGGTTAGGCAGAACAACACTAGTACGCCCGATGTTGTTCCTGATGTGAATCCCTAGGTATGGCCCATCATGGCCATAGGTTATATCAGGGTGTGCCGGTCACCTCCCTGGTGTCAGAGATTTAACCTAGGCACATTCGCTTGGACCTAGAGTAGTTGGCAGCGATATGGGTCTCTGTCGGGCGAGATGGATCCCTCGGCCTTAGGGTCAGTCGAGGTGGAGTCCCCCTAGAGGCTAGGCGAGGCAGAGCATAAACCCAAGGGTCAAGCGAGGCGAAGCCCACAACCTCAGGGTCAGACAAGGTGGAGTACTCCCCCTTTGGTTGGGCGAGGCAGAGCATAGACCCAAGGGTCGAGCGAGGTGGAGCCCACAACCTCAGGGTTGGGTGAGGTGGAGTCCTCCCCAGAGGCCAAGCAAGGTGGAACCAGCCCTCAGAGGTCGAGCGAGGCAGAGCGCTCTACCTCGCTGCGTAATGGAATGCTGCGTGGATACACTATATGGGGTTGTCATGGGGAAACAACATCTTATATCTCTGCTAACAAAGATTTAGAGCCATGTTCAAAGAAAAACAAAGATTCAGAGCCAGCACGTCCAAGTTTCAACACTAATATGCGGCAAGTAGTTCAAGAAACCTTTGGATATATAGATACTGAACATCACACAAATGGACCTCATGCATCTGGTTCCCCTGAAGATGGACCAGATGCAGAAACAGAAGCTTTCTTTGATTTGCTTAGGGCTGCTGATGAACCTTTATGGGAAGGATGTGAGCTGTCAAAACTTTCTTTCCTTGTCTTATTGTTTCATGTGAAATCAACCAACAAGTGGAGCAATAAATCAATTAATGATCTACTTCAAATCTTACAGCTAGCTCTCCCAAAAGGTTCAAATATTCCTGCAACATTCGTGGAGGCTCAAAAGATCGTTGCAAAGCTTGGCCTTAAATATGAGAAGATTCATATATGCCCAAATAATTGTCAGCTCTATTGGAAAGACAAGAAAGATGATGACTTCTATTCAAAATGCAAAGCTTCAAGATGGAAAAATAAGCCAGATGAAACATCATTGACAAAAAAGGAAAGAAGAAAGGCAACCCCAAACAAGGTATTGCGTTACTTTCCAATCAAACCTAGACTTAAAAGGCTTTTTATGAACAATGAAATAGCCAAGTTAACTAGATGGCATGATGAGGAGCGTACAAAGGATGGTGCTTTGCGCCATCCTGCTGATTCAGAGGTTTGGAAAATGACTAATTCCCTCCACCCTCACATCGCATCAGATTCTCGAAACATGAGGTTTGGACTAGCAACAGATGGTTTTAACCCATTTGGGAAGTGCAATTCTACCCATAGTTGTTGGCTAGTTGTATTAGTACCATACAACCTTCCACCATGGTTATGCATGAAAGCTTCTTCTCTTATGCTCACTCTAATAATTCCTAGTTACTCTGGAAAGAACTTCCATATATTTATGCAGCCAGTTTATGATGAGCTAAATGAGTTGTTCGACACTGGTATGTCTACATATGATGCATCTCGACATGAGAGATTTCAACTTTATGCTACAATATTGCATACTATGAGTAATTACCTTGGGACAGGGATACTGGCACAGTACAGTGTTCTAGGACAGCTGGGTTGTGTGTCCTATGATGATGAAACAAGTTCAAGGCGCTTGAAACATGGTGTCAAGCAATGTTTCATGGCACACCGACGATTTCTACCCGCTGACCATGAGTTCCGTTATGATGCTAGTTCATTTGATGGAACCGAAGAGCATCGGTCCAGACCTATTTCTTATTCTAGAGAATCTCTTTTAGAAAAGATAAAATCAATTAGTGACTTTGAGAAGTCTAAAACCTGGAAGGGTGTTAGTGGCCTATTTTCTTTGTCTTACTAGAAGTATAATTTGCTACAGCACAATCTTGACTTTATGCACATAGAGAAGAATGTGTGTGAAAATATATTTGGGACACTTTTAGAAATGGATGCCAAATCAAAGGACAACCTACAGTCAAGGAAAGATTTGCAAGAAATGAACATCAGGCCAGATCTACATCCACAAAAAAAGGCTAATGGTAAGTATTACTTGCCTCCTGCTTTGTACAGCATGTCTAAAGAGGAGAAGCAACAATTCTGTAAAGTCCTTCATGACATAAAAGTTCCAGATGGTTATTCTAGTAACATCTCTAGATGTGTAAATGTTGATCAACCAAAAGTTTCAGGCCTAAAAAGTCATGACTGCCACATACTAATGCAACAACTTATGCCACTTGCTTTGAGAGGTCTTCTTCCAAATGAAGTTACATCCGTCTTATTTGATCTGTGTGGATATTTTAGAGAACTGAATGCAAAAGTTCTCCACATCAATGAACTTGAGAAGTTAGAAGAACGAATCATAATGACATTATGTCGGATGGAGATGATATTCCCGCCTGGGTTTTTTCACTATCAATGTGCATCTTGTTCTTCACTTAGCAACAGAGGCAAAAATAGGTGGTCCTGTATGTTATCGGTCAATGTATTTTGTGGAAAGGTATGTTCTCCTTATAAAAATCTAAGAGCCATGTTTGGTACCTTCTCTTTGCATGCTAAATTATCGTTTTTATTAATTTATACTAGTTTGTGCAGGTACCTTGGTGTTTTGAAGTCAACCGTGAGAGATAAAGCTTGTCCAGAGGGTAGCATTGCAGAATCAGTTCTGGCAAAAGAGGCTATGCACTTTTGTTCAACATTTCTTGATGGTTTTCAGACCCTATCTAATAGGCTTTCATGGAATGACGAGAATGATGAGTCACTTGGATGTTCTACTAGACATGCATCAACTCTTTTTCCTCATCCTGGGAAACCACTTGGAAAGCCAAGTAGTTATGTCCTGAGAGGTTTGGCTAAAGTACAAGCACATAGATATGCCCTATTCAATTGTTCTGATGTCGATCCATACCTTAGGTAATATCTCAAAATTGTAAACATATTTTTTTTGCCTCCCATAAATTTTCCTACATGTAAATTATAGAGCTCATGCTGAAGAGATCATCGGAAAAGGAACTGGACATAGAGCCAGCCATAGAAATGTTGAGAACATCCAAAATCAGAGGTTCCATCAATGGTTTAGAAGTCATGTAAGTACCTTAACTCAAAATGCTTTACTTGTAGCACTAACATGCAGAACTAAACTTGTGTATAATTGTACAGATAATGCAGTTAGAGAGTGAAAATAACATTCATGATGTTAAAGATGACATTAGGTGGCTAGCTCGTGGCCTAGTTGAAGCTACAAAAAGGTACCGTGCTTTCAACAGTCGTGGTTTCCGTTTTAGGCCTAAATGGTTGGATAAGGTGACACAAAACAGTGGTGTAGTGCTAACTGCAAAAACATCAAGTTATGCCAGTGCAAGTGATGGTAGGCTAGTTTTAGGTGATGTGACTTACTATGGGAGGATAATTGATATTATTGAGCTTAACTACTCTAGGAAATTTTCTGTGGTACTTTTCAAATGTGAATGGGTTGATGTTATTTCCAAAAGAGGAATAAAGAAGGACAAGTATGGCTACACACTTGTTAATTTCTCATACCTGATACATACAGGAGAAAAGATTGATCATGAACCGTACATTTTTCCTAACCAAGCTGACCAGGTGTTTTATTCTGACGATAAAGAAAACCCTGGGTGCTCTGTAGTCACAAAGATGAAACCGAGAGATATATATGACACAGGTTGTGAACAATGGGAAGATGATGTAGAAAATGAGCCATTCCATGTCACACACCTTGAAGATATGTTCAATAATGCAACTGTAAGACAACAATGGGCAAGAAGAAACATTGAGGGAACCACGGTGGATGCTAGTGATGTTGCAGATGCTGGTGGCAATGGATTGAATGACCAATCATAGTTCATGAGGTGCAGTACGCGACTCTTATTGTGGATGCTCATTTGTTGAATTTATTGAATTCTTACTATAATGACAATTTGTTCAATGGATAAGACACTGAGACTATACCTGTGAACTTAGAGCAAAACATCATTTCTTAATTTTTACGTAGGTGTACAATTATAAGACACTGCATGACAATATTGTTACCATACAATAATATTTTATAATATTTATCATACATCTAATTGTCGTACCATACTTATGTGCAGTCGGCTTGTGTTCATACTAGAAGAGGGTATTCTTCACAAGCTGACACCAGTAGTCCTGTGGTGATGTTGTCTGCACCAAAGATGATGACACTAAAGGGAAGGCTACATATTGGATAAATGATTTTATCTGTGATGAGATGTATCTAGAATTTTATTTAATATGTGATGGAACTCGTTTAGAACAAAATTATGGTTCTATGAGATGAACTTGTTTATGCGAACTTTGGGGATTTGTGAGATCAACTCATGACTATTGTGTTTATTATTGTGTCATATGCCTAGAATTTTTATTGTATTTAATATTTTGGATTTTTTATTTGCTCATTATTCCATAAAAAAATTTATGCTCGGCGGCTGTGGCGACGATTAGCTTATGAGCCTGCAGCGGCTAGCCGGCCTTAGCATGCCTACTTACCTGCTTGCCCTATATAGGACACGGTGCTATGCATCAGTACATAACATGCAAAAGAACAGATAGAAATATATGGAGAAATACTACAAAAGGGAGAAAATATACATAATAGCAAAAAACGTAAGTGTCCAATGTTAGGCCTAGTTTTTGCAAAGTCTACGAATGGAGTCTGAGGTCTACAGACGATTGCAATCCCAAATATGCTATTTTCTCGCGAAGAGGCAAAGCTTGCAAACAGGTGCGTGGTTCGTGTATGTTTGGGTCCGTCATGTGGGGACGCGCGTGCACAAGCGTGAGGAAGCGAGCGAAGCGCCTAAGGGACGATTGCTCTCCATTCTTTGTAACACTTGGACTATAACACTATTTTATGTTACTATAGGGCATGTATTTGTAATACATTTTATATATGTTCTATTCATGTGTTACAACATAGCACACTTTTGTAACATTTTGCTTGTAACATTAATTTTGTGTTACTATAATTATTGTCAGTAACACATTTTTATAAAAAAATGTGTTTTGTGTTACAATCGAAGCCTGTAACACACTATTTTGTGTTACAATAAACTTTTACTGTAACACATTGACTAATATGTTACAAAAAAGTGATACAATATCCCTGTTGTGTAGTAGTGAGCCCGCAACCTTAGAGGTTGGGTGAGGCGGAGCTTGTGGACCTAGGGGTTGGTTGAAGTTGTAGTCACGCTCTTGACTGCTCGGATGTATCAATATTGATGGTTATTAACTCCTCCTCTTTGGGTACCCTAGTATTGGTCCCTGACAGTAGCCTCCGAGCCTACGGAGGAGTAGAATACTCCTTTAGAGGCTTTTCCTAATGGGAGGACTCTAAAGGCCTTGGCCTTCTTTTGTTGCCCACAGCATGACCTGGGGGCAGTGATTCCCTTTCCTTGAGCCCCCTCCATAGCAGGGGCCTGGTCAAGGATCGATTCATCTTTGCGATTGTCTTCCCTCAAGCGTTTTTTCTGATAAAAATGGAGGGGTCGAGCCATGCATGATTTTCTTCTAAGGACAAATCATGGCACTAGGTGAGCTATTAATGGGCTAGTCTAAGTGGGGCCCCCAGCATCCCGTTCGTGGTCAATCCATATAGTTCTTGGGTCCATTCGACCGGTCTCGAGGGCTAAGTACCGTTCTTGAAAGAAAAACCATGGATCGTAACCAGCTGAGACTCAATCATGGGCTAGGATACCCGCAGCGCTCATGCACCTAGGTACCAGCCACTAGCGGGGCCCATCCCTTTCCACCACTCACCCTAAAGGTGCCTAGAGGGGTTGTCAAACCTATCGATGGGCCAACCTATGAACTCCTGGGCCTAGCCAGGCTATAGAGGCACTTTTAGATCCATATTCCTCTTACTCATGACAAGTCATGGCCCGTCCGGAGAGGTGAAACGTCCGACGATTTTCGGGAGGGAACAGATAGAGATTGAGTGCGCATGTCCCATGACAGAACATTATGGTAGATCGTGGTAGGCATGGAGATCTAGTCAGGTGGTTGGTTTCCTCGCATCTGTCGCCCCTATAAAACCAAAGGGTTCACCCCTGGATTCTATACCTTGCTTCCTTGCCTCCGCAGCCACGACTGCTGCCACCAATCGCTCAGGTCCCCTATCTCTGCATCCCTGCCGCTGTCGAGCTCGCATCCACCCGCCCCATCTCTAATGGATCCATGGTGCTGCTCTAACATCACCTTCTAGTGCATGGAGGGCCTCATGCATCACAGGTCTTCTCCGTGCACGGACCACAGCCAAGGAGTGGCTGCTGCCTGGCGAGGAGGACGTGCCGTCACCGCCTGATGGCTACGTGGTGTTCGTTCGCTCACTTCCATGAGCATGGGTTTGTGACCCCCTATAATACCATAGGTGTTAAGCATGCATTTAGCCTTGGCATTGCATGAGCACAAGCATCATTGATTATTCATGAGCATGAGCATCTCTAATATTATCTCTATGTTTACTTATATTGCATGTGTTGTCACTAAAAAGCTTTACATATGCTAGAGTTTACATGTAACCAATGTCTAAATTTTTTGTGGGACCTTAGGACTACCTTAAACATGTTTAGAATATCACATGGAACAAATTTGGTATTCATGGCTTGGACCAATTTGGCCTTTAAGTCATGGTTATAGTGTAACCTACCATTTTCAAGTTGTATGTTTGACCTAAGGTGAACTATAGCCTAGAGTGTTTGCATGGTAGTGCACCCTTAAGCAAAGTTGTAGTACTTGATTATAGTAACAACTTTTATTTTTGGGTCAAGGTCTAATTCGGTGCTTAAAATGGTCAAATCATGCTCACAAAAGTCAATGCAATGCTATTTTGGTGACTTACAAATTTTTCTAAGTCCTAACTGATTTCACAGTTCATTGTGCCTGACTTTGAGATGATTTAACTCCCTAACCATTGAGAATTAGAAGATGGTTTCTAAAGCAATATTGAAGCCCTTACGTAGTTCTACAAAGTTTGTTTTAGTGTCGTGCACTAATTCACCGTGGATTAAGCGCTTAACCATCCTCATTTTGCGCTATATGTCACACTGTCGGGCGCTGATGGCCGCAGTCGTTGCGCCATGGGTGGCCGACCGAGCGCTGATGCCAGCATCAGACCCCCATTGCTACAGGGTGGCGTGCATTAACAGAGAAGCCGCACTGCTCATTTCACTTGCTCAAGCGCACTCTCTCCCTCTCTATTGCTCCCTCTCGCGCGCGCAGCAGAAACACTCTTGTCGCTGCGCCAATGCACTGCTCCACCACCGCCTGGCAGCCCTCGCCGCTGCACCATTGCCACTTCCAGCTAACCATTAGCTTCGCCTGTCTTCCTCTCTACCTCCTGAACATAGTAGCAAGGCCAGGCAAGCCACATGGTGAGGGTGAATTCACCATTCTTGTCCTCGCCGGAATTAGTCTCCATGGTCGCCTTCATGGTGAGCTCACCGCTGCTCTGCTCCCTTGCTCCTTCCTTCTTCTTTGTTGCATTAGCGCTAGATACGGGTATAGACTAGCCTTAGGTGTGACCCTACGATGAACCATAGCCTCACCGATGTTGAACACGATGGCCAACACCGCCGCGCTCTCGCTGCCACACCATGGCGCACGCAGACGAACCCGTCGGTGTTTCCCACCTAACCTTGGTAGCCTTTGTAGGTCTACATGGTCACCACAGAGCCCGTGTACTTCTCATAGGGCCTTGTCGTGGCTAGTAATGGCTGGCGCACCTCCACGCAGCGCCGTCGTGCCGCCATGGCCGGCGATGAGCCTCTCTGGTGCGTCCGCGCTGCCACCACCTATACTAGTCGACGCGGGTGAATGAGAGGAGCACTGATGGTGGGGTCCATTTCATTCGGAAAGCTCACCAGTCGATGAGCTTGCGCCGATCAAACCCGCTCTGCTGTCTCGGTTTCAGGCTACAGGTGGACCGCTGACCCTTGGGTCTCATGCGTCAGCGACTGCAATTAGGGTTTTGTTTTATTTCTTTTCTAGAATTTTGTGCAAAAATTGGAAAATCATATATAGAGCTAGGAATGTCCAATTTTGGTGAACCAAATTTTGTTGGATTCCTCATGAAGTGTAGTATTTTTATAAAAAAAATATGAAATGCACTATTTATGGTATTTTTCAAGGTGATTAAAATGTAGCTAGATAAGTGATTTTTGAGTGTTTGGAATCTTGTAAAATGTATAACTTGAGCAAGGAAAGTGATAAAATTGTAATTCCAATTTTGCTGATCTTGTGTTGAAATGCTCTAGCTAGGAAAAATAATAAACTTACAGTAAACTTGATTGGAGTAGGGTCTTTCTATTTATCTATTAATAAATGGTGTTTTCTGAGGAAATTTATTGGGATAAAAATAAGTAACATATTGCCATCAAATTTTTGTACAGTATTATGGCACTAGAATGAAGCTAAGAAAAATATAAAATCTATTATTTGACACTTTTCTATAGGGTTAACTATTTTCACTAAAATAAACCTTACTAGCTTGTCATTTTTGTAGAGGATGTTATACATATTCAAATGGTATGAATTTTTTGTAGTAGTCTATTGGAAGCACATGGAAGCTACTGTAATGTTTTGAGAATTTATTGTGCACATTGGGTATATGTTTGTTATTTCACCTAATTATCTAATTAAATTAATAAAGGCATTTAAATAAATAAATTGGGCTTGACCATTATGTTTTCTTGAGTGTATTTGATATTCTAGAACTATTGGTATAGTTGGTGATGTCCAGTTTTGAATGCTTATATGCAATAAAAAAATTATTGCTCTATAATTCAATTTAGAGTTGTTTTTTGATAGATTCTATTGTTGGGCATTTTTCTTAGTTAAAATGAAGTTTATTGTAAAAATGGTTAATAACAAAGTTGTAGAGAACTTCTTCATCTATCTTGTGTTAAAATTTTAGGGCAATAGGCCAAATGGTTTAGGAGTTATAGCTGTTTAAAATTTGTTTCCCAAAATGCTTGTTCTCCGAAATTTCTGGACAGAGCTAGAAATATTACCTATTTTGGTTAGGACAGATTTTGAATTATCTTTTGGTGATTAAATAAGAGTTGTAGGAAATTTTATAAGATTTCTAGAAAATCTAATATCATAGTATTTGGAGAGGTAGAACTACTGTTATGATGTAAACTTGTAACTGCTATGTGTAGCTCTGAAATTGTCTTGTGAAGAATATTGGAAGTGGATAGAGAAGAGTTATGCACCTACTCAGTAAACAAGGAGTTAGTGTTGTTATCATTGTGTAACTTAACATCATTATCGCAGCATGTACATTCCCCTATCACATCATCCATGATCCTTCTTATGCATTCATGGAACTTATGCATATGCTTGCAATAGGTGCAGCCGAGGAGATCATGTTGGTGGAGCTTGATGCTGATCCACAAGAGGAGAGCCAAGAGGTGCAGCACCAGGAGATTCAGGGAGAAGGAGAGCCTGAAGTTGATCATCTTCCCAAGTGCTCGGATCATCAACCTGTCACTTTCATGAAAGGCAAGCCCCAGAGCATTATAAGTCTCCCTATTTTATTAATGTCACCTAAGTTACTCGTATTGATGCATTACGTGATAGGAGTTGTTTGGAAACACTTACTGCATATTACCTTTCCTTGTCCAGAAATATCTACCTTGAATCCTATTTAGGTTTAGGAACGCTCCTTATGCTTAGCTATGCTTAGACCAGTAGAAGTCGGGTGATTTCCTATCACCAGCGAGCCATAGGCGATAACTTGATCACAGTTGGTTGTATTGTGCTATCATGGAACATAACGTAGTGTGGTTGATTAATTAGAGACCTGGTGGAGTCTTATGTTGTGGTAAGCATAGTGATTCTATCTATGTTGTTTAAGGATCGATCATTGGAGGTCATCTTGTCATGTTGAACGCATGCCTGTCACATAGTTGGCCGGATAAGTCATTCCGACCATGAAGCCAAGTAGCTCAACTTAGGTCAAGGACACGAGCTATTAAAGTGTGCACCTTGGAGGTAGTAAGAATGTGCGAAGAGCCAATGGCGTAAGTCCAAGGGCGAGTTAGAGTCCCGAGCCTCCTAGCAGATTGGTAGTATCTTTGAGGGTGCGACACTGGTCTTACCTACGATTGGACTTGAGTTGTACCAAAGGTGACCTAATGCAATCTCGATGGGGGGAGTATGGGTGTGTGTTAGGAATAATTCCCTAGCTAGGTAGGAATCGATTCGAATCGCCATCTCTCTTGGATAGTGAGAACTTGACAAGAGTACAGTTCATCGTAGTAATTGATGGAAGTGTTGGTTATGAGATTATGAAAGAACTCAACTGGATATGGTTATTATTGTGTTGACTTAATGGTGCCAACATGTTTGGCATAGGATAGTTGCTAATCTATAATGAGATAGGATTAATAACTGGTGATTCACAATTTAAGAGATATTGGACAACTAATGCTTTTTTATGCAAATAATGTCTACCGGCTCTACTTATAAAGTCTTGCATACTCCTTGGTGTCTTAGTATTTTAGTTGATGACAGGTAAGTCTAGTTGAGTACCTTGTCGTACTTAGAGTTTTATTCCCATTATTGTAGATAATGTTATGTACCATGGCTACTGCAAGAACTGCTTTGCTCCAGTAGTGGATGAGGAATAGGACCATGGGCATGGTCATTCTATATATCATCTCACCCTTGTGCTTTTGTTGGAGATGACTATGAAACTAGCTATGTATCTGAACTAGGTAAGAAGGTAAGTTGATGAGTGACATGACTGCAAGAAGTAAGCGTGCGGTCTGGGAGAGCTAGCTTTGATACGACTATATATGCATGCTTGCTTGTGTGTATGGTGTGTATTTAATTGTGGATAATAAATTATCATTGGGTAGCTTTGATATGGAAGTATATGTATAGGTATACATATATGGAAGTATTTAGTTGCAACCTAGAGCCCAGATTTACATTTTTGTATATATAATTGTTGGGTTGGGCTAAAATGAAAATGTTTGCAGGTACACTAACAACGAAACATGTTGCTCATTTAGTTATGATTATATCGAGAGAACATTTGTATGCCACCGTGTATGTCATTAGGATTTATTTTTCTAAGTTTGTGAGGACGTATAGAACGAGCATACATCATGATACATTATTCCTTCATATCACTGCATTGTTTCCCCCTTGCATGATCTTATTGCTAAGTAACTTGTTTCTATAATCGCGTTGTCTCACTCATGAAGCGACCTAATTTTCATGAAGGGAAAACCACATAGTTGAAGTGTATTATGACCATTGTAGATCATATTACCCAAATTTCCAGTCGAATACCACATCCATACAACGATAATAGCAGAGTACAAATAGTGCGGAATTACATAAATTATTACATCGCTGCATTGGTGGAATCAAAAGTAGCATTCATTCAGAACAGCTTGAAGATAAGATCACCAAAACTCGAGCATAGGAACGAACCCCTCAACCGTCAAACTCCTCAGAGCTATACTCCTCAGCAGAACCTGTGTGCCAAAGTTTATCAGTACGATTTGTACTGGCCACTCCCACCCTATGAGCAATGCTTTTGTGGAAATTGGATGGATAAAATCAAAAGGAACCTATAAGGCTAGGGTTTCCTATGTATTAGCATATCAAGTGTATAATAGTGTAGTCAAGTTTTAACACCATTCCCACACATATTCCACCCCATTTCTGTCTAGAGCTAGGTTTCGATCCTAGGATCAATATACCACCATCTCCATATCATCACCATACCATCGCTCAGTCAACAGACCAACTCCCTCTTGGCACTATCTCAGGGCCCGTAGCCCCTGGCTATGACCGACACTCTCTCACGGGGGAAGAAGAGAAGGACTCATCTCGCTATCTAGTTTAAGCGAAACTCAGGAAAGGTCCATAGCCGACAAGTCGGCATATGTATCGATCGATCAACCATACACTCTGTAGAGGTTTTACATAACCACAAGATCTGCCTTCTTCACTGACCATCATCAACTGGGCTGATTCTGGCCACTTACTAGCCTAGGATAATGACACTCTACCATTTAGCCCTAGTACACCCCAAGTCTAGTTTGGGGTGGCTGAAACTGTGAGTCATGAGCTGGGTCCACAAGGCCTCCATGAAGTCTCAGAAGGGTGTGGGGGAAATCCTCTGTGCCCCATACCTCCTCGCACTGTCCGCTATCAACCTAGTAGTAGTGGCAACATCCTACCAAGTAGTCTGCCCGTCCCGCACCATATAGGGTGAGTGGTACGTAAGGCTTCCTGGTGAATCTGAGTACTAGTAAGTCCTTAGGGATGACCAAGCCAGAATGTCTTCATTAGGGTTTCCATTTACCGTGCCACCATAGCACCTCCACCCTGGGCTCCTCCCATCATAGGTTCACACCCAGGACCACCTCATATACCATTTACCCACCACAGGTATCCATTCCAGGGGTGCTCAGGTAGCACCTCACGACAAGACTTGCCCCAGGCTCATTGTATACTCCAACTTGGTTGACACAACCCTCACCCTCCATACACCCAAGTCACACACGCAGCACTCTCCCCAGAGTCCCAATAACTCTAGTTTCCACCACGCATCAATATAGTATATATAAGCATAGTAGAAGTAATAAGCAATGGAATATAGCAGCGAGCGTGTGACTAGTCTAACAGCAGGGTGAGCAGGGGTAAGGTTGCATCAAGGTAAAGGCCATCAAGAAAGCATACTACCATGCAAGTCCTATCATAGTGTGAAAATAACGATAAAGTAAGGCAATAGCAGTTCTATATTAGCCATGCATAATAGGTGCTACTAGATTAGGTGGGATGTGGCACCTTCAGTGTAATTGTCTTCATACTCCTCATGGTACTCTCGGTCCTCGTCCGTCTGATTCTCCTCCGAGTCTATAAACGATCAAATTATAGTCGCGTTAGCGACGTCCATAGAATAGCACAAAAAATAGTGAAAATTCAAAAGAGCCAAATACACTCAAACATGGGTTCATTGCGTAGAGCTCGATTTTAGATGAATTTTGGTCTTGGTCTTGTATTTTTCTGAGTTTGTATGAATTAGTTATGAATTTCCAAAGTTTCAATCATTTCTGAAAATGGGAAAAGGCTGAATTAATATCGTGCTGACACGTGGCATGCTCGTGTTGGTCCACATGGCATGCTGACATTAGTATGATGTCAGCATGATGTCATCGTCTCGGCTTTGGTACTGACAGGTGGGTCTATAGCTGCTGACATCAGCAGTTGACGTCATTGTGACATCATCATGACGTCACCTTGGCTATGTTTGTCACTAACAGGTGGGTCCCGCATGGCGGTGTCACTGACATGTGGCCCCAGTTAATGGTCAATGTTGACCGATCAATGGTCAATATAGGCTAGCCTCGACTGGGCTGGTTGGGCCTAGATTTGGGCCAGGCTTGGCCCGCCACGTGGCGCGCGCTGGTGCGACCGTGTCGTCTTACTGGGCCACTAATGGGCCGTGATCCATGGGTGCAAGTGAGGCGCGGTTCATGGTGAACTCGCCTGCATTGGTCCATAGACCGTAGAGCCGGTCTATGAAGGACTTGGTCCACTTACTCCTTCCCAGGGTTCGGTTCATGTGCACAACGTGGTCGTGGTCGGAGCTCGGCGGAGCTGCTCGGGACGTGGTTGACATGGTCGTGGTCGGAGCTTAGTGGAGCTGCTTGGGATGTTGTCGACGTGGTCATGGTCGGAGCTCGGCGGAGCTGCTTGGGACGTGGTCGACGTGGTCGTGGTCGGAGCTCGGCGAAGCTACTCGGGACATGGTCGACGTGGTCGACGAGGGGAAAATCCTCTTCTCTTTCCCGATGGGGCTCCCGCCGGCGGTGAGGTCACCGGCGAGCTCGCACGGCGGCGCTAGCGTCTGATTAGGGTAGGTAATAGCTTCCCCATGCCATGGTGACTATGACGGTGGGGTCAAGGCGATGACTAGGGCTTCCTAGAGCTCTAGCTGTGGTGAACGGTGGCATGGGTTCATCGGCATGCATGGATAGGGCTACAGTGGTAGCGAGAGCCCAGTTGGAGGCACGTGTGAGCTCCACAGTGCTTCTACGGCCATGGTGGGCGTGTTGAAGGAGCTCCTGGTGCTCCAAGTGGCTCCAGCCATGGTGGTGGGGGCAAAACAGAGGTGGTGGCGCTCTGACGAGGTGCGGTGTGGCAACGCAGGGCTTCGATGGGCTTCTTCCTTGGCTAAGGTGAGCGTGGTGTGACTCTCGTCATGGTAGAGCCAGTCGGGGTGTCAATGTCACCTTTACCGCAACGTAGAACACACGGTGGTCTCGCCATGGTTGTTCTCTCGGCCATGGTGAGCGTGCCCATGCATGTGCGCATGCGTCAGCGTCCATGGGGCTAGGAGGAGGTCTCAGCAGCAAGAGGCTTACTGCGGTGTTCTTGATGGTGTGGTGCGGCGATGCAGCGAGACGGTGTGGCCGTGTAGCTCTAGAAGCAGTGTAGTGCGGCGTCGCTCGCTCTGGCTCTAGTGAGCTCCTCCCCGCAGTGGCTTCCTTCTCCTCCTTGCTTCTCCCTCCTCATCTCTCTCGGCTTGATGTTGTGTGGTGCTGTGCCACCAGCAGCGGCGGCGAACGGGCTGAGGGTTAGGGCTCATGGATGTTGGCTTTTATAGCCGAGCTCCAAGGGCTCCAATGGCGGACGGGGATCGGGCGGTGGTGATGCGTGCGGCGCATCCGACGGCCCACGTGCGGTAGCGTAAGCGCGACGCAAGGGGGGAACAGGGTCATGCAATGTGCGTGACCCCGGGCCCGTGCCTGCTCTGTGGTCGGGGCTCGGTCGGGAGGAGAGGCTGGCATGGGGAGGAAGAAGACCCTGTTGCTAGGGGTGTCTAACGCATGGGGTCTGGTTGGCAGCAGGTGTGGCTCAGGCGCGTTGCGACATGGTGAAGTGGTACGGGCTGGCAGGTGGGACCCGACGGTCGGCGTCTACGCGTGCACGGGTGGCAAGGCGAAGCTGGGCCGGCTTTGTGGGCCGCGTGCGCGAGTGGGAGGGCAGGCGTGTTGGCTCGCAAGGCTGAGCAGGCCTGGGCTGCTGCTGCTCCCTCTCTCCTATTTCCTTTTCTTTTTCTATTTCTTTTTGTATTATGTTACACTTCTTTCATGTATATAAATCAAAGTGGCATATTTCTCCTTTGGTATAATGTCCCATGGTGATAAACATTGGTCATAGTATATGTTGGGATATTAATCCCATGTTAGGACATTTATTTATAAACAAATATTTGTTAGCTTTTATTAATCAACACATAAACCCAAATAAAATCCAAATCACCATGTTGAATATAATGCAACTTGATGTCTGCTATGTGGTAAAATAAATTCAAGGTGATGAGGTGAGATACTAGTGCAAGTCATGTAGGTTTAGTTGGATTACAACTAATGGAACACTTAGAGTTAGCTCCTACAAATGTCACTCATCATCACATGGGGTTTTGAAGAAAAGTTTTGTAGTTGGGATTTTTTTGGTGTGTGGATTTTTTGGGTTGTTATAGTCCTACCCCCTTAACAGAATCTCGTCCCTGAGATTAAAGCGTAACATACTCTTCGAAGAGATAAGGATACTGTAGTTGAAGGTCAGACTCTTTTTCCCATGTTGCTTCTCTCTCAGTGTGATTGCTCCATTGGACCTTGCACATAGGAATAGTTTTGCTTTGGGTCTCTTTGGTATCTCTACCCAGAATTCTGATAGGATGCTCTTTATACTCGAGAGTGTTCTGAATGTCAAGTGTATCAGTCAGGATCACTTCATCGGGCACTCTCAAACACTTGCGTAGCTGTGAGACATGGAATATGGGATGTACACCCGCCAATTCCTCAGTGAAGGGTCGAGATGGCGACTAGAGGGGGGGTGAATAGTCTTTTCTAAAACTTAATCGTGTTGGCTAACCGATACAAGTGCGGAATTAAAACTATCGGTCTAGCCAAGACTATACCCCACTATATGTGTTCACTAGCACTTGGCAAAGATAACAATTATGCAACAAAGGTGCCGGACTAGCTAGAGCTCTTCTAAACAATTCTAGGAGCAAGGTTACACAAACCTATGCCACTAGTACTTTAAGCGACAAGGGAGCTCCTACACATGCTAGTAAGCAAAAGCACAAAGCTAACTAAGCTCACTAGCAATGCTCAATAACAAGGCAACCAATGCCTAATTAGAGAGCGCAAATACTTAGTTACACAAACTAAGCAATGTGACTAACAAGGTTACTAAAACCAAATTAGCCACGCAAGGGAGCTACTTCTATGCTACACAAGTAAGAAGGTAATTAGCAAGCTACACAAGCTATCTAATTACAAGAGCAACTACACAAGCTTAATATGTATAAAAGTAATTGCAAGATTGTGTAATGGGGATGCAAACCAACGGGAAGAACAAGGTTGACACGATGATTTTTCTCCTGAGGTTCACGTGTTTGCCAACACGCTAGTCCCCGTTGTGTCGACCGCTCACTTGGTGGTTCGGCGGCTAATTAGCATCACCCGCTAAGCCCGCACGTCGGGCGCCGCAAGAACCTACCCCTTGAGTGAGGGTAGCTCAATGACACGCTTTACTAGAGTTGCTCTTCGCGGCTCCCGCGGGGCGAGCACAATGCCCCTCACAAGCACTTCTCCGGAGCGCCGCACAAGCTTCTTGCGTGCTTCGACGGAGACCACCACCAAGCCGTCTAGGAGGTGGCAACCTCCAAGAGTAACAAGCACCACCGGCTTGCAACTCGATCACCTAGTGCCACTCGATGCAACCTCACGATGCAATCGCACTAGAATCGCTCACTCACACAATCGAATGATCACTATCAAGTATGTGTGTGATGGAGGGCTCCCAAGCACTCACAAGCATGGACACTAAGTCCCCTTAGGTGCTCCACACCAGCCATGGCCGAAGGCCACTTCTATTTATAGCCCTAAGGGCTAAACTAGTCGTTACCCCTTCACTGGGCAATGGTCGGGACGACCGGACGCTCCGGTCGTGTTGACCGGACGCTGGACCTCAGCGTCCGGTCGCCCACAGACGACCACGTGTCCCGGTTCGAACGGTCATTTGACCTGACCGGACGTAGCAACTTCAACTGACCGGACGCTGGACCCTCAGCGTCCGGTCGTTTCCAGTAAGCTCCCGAGCATGATCGGACGCGTCCAGTCGAACACGATCGGACGCAGCCAGCGTCCGATCACTCTTCAGCTACTGCGTCACCGTATGTCAGCGCGACCGGACGTAGCCTTCCAACGTCCGGTGCATTCAGATCTAGCGTCCGGTCAGTTGACCGACGCCAGCATCTTCGCGACCAACTCATTTTCACTTCTAACTTCTTCACCCTTGCTCCAAGTGTGCTAACCACAAGAATTTGCATCCGGCACAATAGAAAATAGGCATTCCATTTTCTCGAAAGCGCCGAATCCCGCCGAGCAAGCTCAGCGGGAGGGAGAGAGGGACCCAAACCCATCTCACCCCTACAAACACCACCTCCTTTGTAAATGTGCCAACACCACCAAGTGTACACCACCATGTGTATGTGTGTTAGCATTTTCACAATCATTTCCCAAAGGATGTTAGCCACTCAACTTGCCACGCCACTCGATCCTAGCGACAATGCAAAGTTAGATCACTCGAGTGGCACTAGATGACCGATATGCAAACAAGTTTGCCCCTCTTGATAGTACGGCCATCTATCCTAAACCCGGTCATAAACTTCTCTACACACCTATGACCGGTGAAATGAAATGCCCTAGGTTATACCTTTGCCTTGCGCATTCCATTCCATCTCCTTCAATGTTGATGCAACACATGCACCAACACGATCAACAATGATATGATCCACTTCATATCATCACATGATCATATTGGTTCATCGATCTTGACTCTACTTGCTTTTCACCGTTGCCATCGTCCATCGGCGCCAAGTCTTGCTCAAGCTTCACCGCCACGCGGTCCATCACTCCAAAGCCTTCGACTTGCCCTTCACGCTTGCAACCGGTCCATCAAGCCAAGTCTTGTCTTGATCTTCTCCACCTTGATCACATGACTCAATGTCATGTCTCATGTGCATTTAAGCTCCTTCACCATCATATGTGTGAGCTTTGCAACATCTCCAAGCCATTTTCACCTTCATGGCATATGTTGCTCACACACATGTACCTGTGGACTAATCACCTGTGTATCTCACATAAACACAATTAGTCCACCTAAGTTGTCACTCAATTACCAAAACCAAACAAGGACCTTTCAATCTCCCCCTTTTTGGTAATTGATGACAACTCTACAAAGATATAGAAATTAAGCTCTTTTGGATTCATGTTGCTTGCCCAAGCAATTTTACCATGTCAAAATGATTTTGGACAAGTACCATAAACCCGAAATGGTAGTATTAGCTCCCCCTACATATGTGCTAGAGTATTTAATTTGAAGCTTGCACATATGCATAGATTGAAATTGTGGGAGAGTAAATACTACAAAATGATGCTAAGGTGTATAGAATAAACCTTTGAAGCGTGTACCAATCAGAGTTGCACCTTTAAGTTCATCCTTAGCACCATGGTTAGCTAGATATCACTTGATAATAAAACACTAGATACCTTGTGAGATCAACATTAAAAGCAAGGTACTAGCATTACTTGAAAAGCATACCAAGTGTCTAGCTATCATTCTATGCATGCTAGTTATCAAATCATCATCCAATTTCTACAACTAGCATACACCACACAAGCATGCATATTGAATTTAAAGTTTATGCAATGCAAGCAAGCACATGAATATGCATATATCAAATGCAATCAATCAAAGTTCATGAGCTTGCTCCCCCTACTTGTGTGCTTCTCTTGTCCAAGAATTTTGATCCATCTCTTTTCTTCAATGTTGCTCCCTCTTTGTCCATGTCCACCCTCTATTTCTTTTGTATCTCATCTCTCCCATTGTACAATCTCACTCCCATTCAATCGAGCTTCATATCTTTGTACAATCTCTCCCCCTTTGTCATCAATTTCCATAAAAGGTGTGTTTCTTATTGATGCAAAGGTATGCTCTTTGGGGTAGATGGTTGAGACTTGAATCATGCATTTTTGATGGACATTACTTGATTGTTGGAATGACACTACATGTAGATACCATTTTGAACTTGTAACTTGTATTACATGTATCTTATCATTCTATGCATGGGTCATCCATTTTATGCACTTAAGCTCTTGTAGGTGAGGGATGCGTTCTTCATTTGATGATCACTTAAAGTTGAGGATCACTTGTGGAACCATCGTCTACTATGTATAGATACCACTTGTAGGAAGTGAATACCATTTGAAAGAATCTTCTAGTATGGAACCACTTGTTTGATTTATCAATAAAGACCATTTCTTGAACATTTGCTATCTTCATGAGTACCACTTATAGGATATCACTTGTGAGTTGAAACATACAAACTAGATATCCATTTGCATTGTTGTCTTGTGCTTGTACTCTTATTACTATCATGAGCTTCTATGATTGACTTGAACTAAATTGTTTTGCCTAAGCTTCCAAGTCCGGTTTGAACCAATGACAAGCTTCTTCACACCTCTTGCAAGGGTTATCTTGCCAATGTTGTACTTGTCACTTGTTAGCAATCCAAATTGAGTCAAGTACTTGGGTTCACTAGCTCATGAACAAATTCATATACTAACCACTAGATCAAGTAATCATTCAAGCAATAGTGGTAGGCTATGAATTTCAAACATTTCATTTGTAATGCATGATCCTATGAAGCATGTACTATATGCACTAACCGCATACTAGTAAGGGATGAAATGATCATGCACATTATAATGATACCTTTGCTATGTTGGAGTAGAGGATAGTCACATAGATTCCAATTCATTACTCCAATAGCAATGTGAAGTCCAATTATAAGCTTGGTGAAGACCAATAGATACCAATTGGGACATAAACTGAGGACCACGGTCAGATGTAATACTAGAGGGAGCTCCATGCAGTCTGAGAATATGCTCAACATATAGATCTGCTAACTTTTCGACATCGGTCTTGGTCTTAACTGGTACAAAGTGAGCAATCTTGGTCAAACGATCAACAATCACCCAGATGGAATCATTGCCTTTCTGTGAATGGGGCAATCCAACTATGAAATCCATGGATATGCTCTCCTATTTCCACTCGGGAACGTCAAGAGGCTTTAACAATCCTGTAGGCCTTTGATGTTCAGCCTTGACTCTATTATAGGTGTCACATCATGCCACATGTCCTGCAATGTCTGTCTTCATGCCTTTCCACCAAAAGTGTTTCTTCAAGTCTTGATACCTCTTTGAACCTCCAGGGTGAATACAGTACTTAGAATAATGAGCTTCTGACAGAACTTCCTCTTGTAGAGCTAGATCAGAAGGGACACAGATTCTGTCCTTGAACCAGATGGTTCCTTGTTCATCTTCATGGTGGTTGCTCTTGTAGCCTAGTTTCATCATACCACGGAGATATTTGATCTCTTCACAATTTTTCTAAGCTTGACGAATGCAATCTGTGAGATCATACTATATGTGGAGCTCATTCAACAAGCCATGCGGTAGCATCTCAAGTTGGAAATCATCAATCTCTTCCTTGAGTTCAGGTGGTACGGATTCCGTGATCAAAGTGTGACAGTAACTCTTGCGACTGAGAGCATCTGTGACTACATTAGCTTTTCGCGGATGATAATGAATTTCTAGGTCATAGTCTTTGATCAATTCTAACCATCGGCATTGCCTCATATTCAAATCTTCCTGAGTGAAAAAGTACTTCAAGCTCTTGTGATCGGTATAGATATCACACTTGTTGCCTATCAAGTAGTGCCTCTAGATCTTCAAAGCATGCACAACTGCTGCTAACTCAAGATCATGAGTAGGGTAATGGTTCTCATGTTCTTTCAACTGTCGAGAAGCAAAATCTATCACTCTTCCACCTTGCATCAATACACAGCCAAGTCCTTGATGGGATGCATCACAATAGACCACGAAATCTTTACTGATATCAGTCAAAGCTAGCACAGAAGTTGTGGTAAGCTTCATTTTCAACTCTTGAAAACTTTGTTCGCACTCGAGCGTCCATTCAAACTCCTTAGTCTTCTTCAGAAGGTTGGTCATTGGACGAGCTATCTTGGAAAAGTTCTCGATGAACCGGCAGTAATATCCAGCCAATCCCAAGAAACTTCTAACTTCGGTCATGTTACGAGGTTGATCCCACTCTTTCACTGCTTCAATCTTGGCTGGGTCAACTACAACACCTTCAGCTGATAGTACATGGCCTAGGAAGGCAACTTTTTGTAGCCAAAACTCGCATTTGCTGAACTTTGCATAGAACTGATGTTGGGCTAATTTCTTAAGTACAGTTCTCAGATGATGTTCATGTTCTTCGACGGTGGGTGAATAAACAAGGATGTCATCAATGAATACTACCATGAACTTATCCAGATCATCCATGAAACCTTATTCATCATGTTCATGAAGTAGGTGGGAGCATTCATGAGTCCAAAGGACACCACATTGAACTCAAACTACCCATACCTAGTCACAAAAGCTGTCTTCGGGATGTCACTCTCTTGAATCTTCATCTGATGATAGCCAGATCTGAGATCAATCTTAGAGAAATACTTGGCACCTCAAAGCTGATCAAGCAAATCATCAATCCTTGGCAGGAGGTACTTGTTCTTGATGGTGACTACGTTCAAGTTCTGGTAATCAATGCACATTCTCATTGAGCCATCCTTCTTCTTAACAAACAGAACATGGGATCCCTAGGGTGAAGCACTGGGTCTGATATATCCCTTCGAGATGAGCTCCTCAAGCTATTTCTTGAGCTCGGCCAGTTCGTCAATTGACATGCGATAGGGTCTCTTGGCAATGGGTCCTGTTCCTGGCAAAAGATCAATGATGAACTCTACATCACGGTCTAGTGGCATACCCAGTAATTCTTCGGGGAATACATTAGGATAATCTCTGACCATAGGCACATCATGAACTATCTTCTCCTCTTTTTGTGATTCTGAACTAGCTTTAAGGGCACATAGGATAGAAGTGGACTTTCCAGACTAAGGTTCACACCTAATAACTTGGCCTGATGGGTGGGTCACTTGGACGTATCTAGGTGAACATGATATGATACCTTGGTGAATGGTTAGCCAATCCATACCTAAGATGACATCTAGGATCATGGAAGGTAACATGGTTAGGTCAGCTTCAAAGATAAGACCCTCAATGGTAAGACTCACTCCCTTACAGATGTGGGTGCACTTTAGGTCTCCTAAAGGTGAGCTGGTGATGATAGGCTTTACACATGGGGTTATAGGCAGGTCATGCTCTCGTGCAAATTTGGATGATATGTAAGAATAAGTTGCTCCAGAGTCAAATAGAACTGATGCAGTATTGCCATTAACTAAAAACATACCGTACACAACATCAAGGGCAGCCTGTGCTTCCTCGGCGTCCAGATTGTTGAGACGTCCATAGGTAGCAGATCCCTTGAATTGAGACTTCTAAGCGGCTATGTTCTGAGGGCACTCAGCGGCTTTGTGACCCGGTTGGCCATAAGCAAAGCAGGTGAAAGGCGCACTGCATGTAGGGGTTGGCACGGGTGCCTTCTAGTTTCTAGTGCTTGGTGCAGAGCGGTTCTGTGCTGGGCGTTCATTCGCTGAGCGGGGATGGTTGGAACGGTCCTAAGTGTTGTGGTCCTGAGCATAACGGTCCTGGGTGTAATGATCCTGAGCAGGGTGAGAGTATTTGGTGGTGTAGCCTCCACCACCCCTACTCGATATAGAGTTGTCATCCCTATTGTGGCGAGAGCGTTCCCTGGATGGTGCATCTCTGTGGAACCTCTTGCGATCACAGCCATGGAAGGACTCCTCAGGCTTACACTTCCTCTCCCTGTACTCCTCTCTAGCTTTAGCATGGTCCTTCTTGATCTAGATGCAACGATCCACCAGATTACGCATCGTGCTACTCTCAATACCGCCAAACTTCATCTTGATGTGCGGGTTAAATCCCTTGTGGTAATAGTATAGCTTCTCCTTCTTAGAGTTCACAACATAGGAAGGTGCATAGCGTAGAAGGTTGGTGAAGCGAGTGGTGTACTTAGTCACCCTGTCCTTTCCCATCTTGATGTTGTGGAACTCCTCGGCTTTGGCCTCCATGATACCCTTGGGAATGTGATACTCAGTGAATGCTTCGGTGAACTCATCCCATGAGAGGTTGGTAGGGTCCTCATGGGAATCACTGAAACTATCCAACTAGGTGCGTGTTGCACCTATGAGCTGGTGTGTGGTAGCTCCAACACACTCATCATTGGTGAAAGTGGTGAGGTCAAGCTTCTTTTCCACCTCCTTGAGCCAGTCATCGGCTACAAGCGGGTTAGGGTTGGTGCCATCATAGGTGGGTGGCCTTAGCTTCAGAAATCCCTCCAACTTCCTTTGGAAGTCATTCTGCTGACCTCCCTAGTGTCGGTTTGCTCTATCTACAAGAGCTGCAAGAAGCTAGGTCTATTGCGCCATCACCTCTGACAGGTTCGGTGGTGGTGGTGGCGGAATGTTCTCCTCAAGCGGCAGGGTATTCTCTAGGTTGAAGGGTATCCCTCCACGTCCATGGCCACGGCCACGGCCATGGTTGTTGCCACCATGCCCCCCCTATGTGGTTCGACTGGTTTAGGGGTGGGTGCATGTCCATGGTTCATTAGGCGAGCAGATCGGCGGTTCGACATCTGCAACACGGATCATAGGGATTTTAGTGTTTGTGCCATAAGTGCTTATAATTCAGTATGATTACATGATTTTGACGATTTAAAGAAAAACATTTATACTATCCAACACTCATTACAAAGAAGCAATAAGATCCATAAGATGCAATAAGATCCAAAACATTCATTACATGGGTTTTATTACATAGCATCATCTCCAGTAGCTACACTTGAAGACTCATGAGAATCATACTACGCATAGTGTCTCATATTACATCTCATTAGGGGTACATCATGGGGTACAACTTATGGAAGCCACTGACATGACTCATGACCATGTAGGGTCATCTACTCTAACTCGTACACCGCAGTTGGGATACGACTGTTATCAATCTCGATCTCCTCATCAGACTTGTGAAGTTGGGACACGTACTTCAAGGCCTCGGCGAGCTCCTTAGTAGGCTTGGCTCTAGGTAGGGTAGGGCAGGCATCTAGGTTGAGGTGAGTCAGGGCTAACTCAAACTCCTCTATCCTAGGCTTCATCTTGCTATGAATCTCCTTGGGTAGCTGATCCCACATACCCTTCATCTCCTTAAGGCGCTTCTTGTCAAACTTCTGCCAAGCCTGCCAAGTCCTCTCACACTTGTCTTGTAGGTACTCATTCTGCCTAAGTGCCTCAATCAGGTGACCCTAGTTGCGAACGACCTTCTTCCTGAACTCCTCTAGCTCCTAAGTCATGGTCTTGTTCTTAGATTGGATTTTCAGCATATCAATCCCCTTGGACCTCTCTCTGTCTCCTCTGTGGTTGAACTCGGCCTCCTTGTCGTCCAACTCTCTCTGCAACTCCAAGACCTTGCTGTCGAGGTAGTAGTTCCTGCTGCCTAGGTTGGTAGCTTTGTCCTATAAGCCAACGACCTCAGCTCTATGGACTTCTTCATGATGGTTGAGCTCGTCCTATAGCTTGGCAACTGTCTCAAGCAGACTAGCTCGCTCCTATGCTCCCTACAAGTCTTGCTCCTAGTACTCCCATAGAAGGGCCTAGTCCTGATGTCTCCTCTGCTCAAGCTGGGTCACGTACCTATCCTGCTCTAGTAGGTGGATAGCCGAGACGCAAAGGCATCTGTCCTCCTCGGCAAAGATAACTCTACCGGCTGTGAAACTCTGCTCACTAGGGGTAAGGCTGAGGTCGAGGGCCTAGGGAAGTAGATGGAACTCTATTGTCTTCATGTGCTCATAGTGGTCCCTCATCACTCTGTGAAGTGCCTTGTGTGAGACAGCTCGCAGTCCCTCCTCAACTGTGTCCTCTATAGTCAACTCGGTGAAAGCTAGGACAGAAGGTAAGGTAGTGCTAGCTAGGAACTCGACTGAGGTGACAACTAGTCCTTCGATTCCTCCTTCCTGAGCTGACTTCCTGGTGTAGGTGACCTTGACAAGCTCTTCAGGGACTCCTAACATGATGAGAACTCGACAGAGGGTCTGTGCAAAACCCCCGAGCTCACATAGGTCGAAGGTAAGCTTAGCGTGGTCCAGAGGTAGCGGTCCTAGAGGCGGCCATTCGACGTTCGTTGCCATCTACATGTTTTAAGGAAACGGGTGTTAGCAGGTCAATAAATAGATAAGCCTTGCATAAAAGTAAATGCAGGGTTGGTATATAACCAAAAGAAGGGCTATTCGCATCCTATTCTATCGTCCATTTCTGAGGGTTTTATCCTAGGGTCAAGTATGGCTCTGATACCAACTGAAGCGACCTGATTTCCGTGAAGGAAAAACCACAGAGTCGAAGTGTATTATGATCGTTGTAGATCATATTACCCAAATTTCCAATCGAATACCACATCCATACAACGATAATATTAGAGTACAAATAGTGCAGAATTACATAAATTATTACATCGCCGCATTGGTGGAATCAAAAGTAGCATTCATTCAGAACAGCTTAAAGATAAGATCACCAAAACTCAAGCGTAGGAACGAATCCCTCAACTGTCAAACTCCTCAGAGCTATACTCCTCAGCAGAACCTGTGTGCCAAAGTTTATCAGTACGATTTGTACTGGCCACTCCCACCCTATGAGCAATGCTTTTGTGGAAATTGGATGCAAGTTGGATAAAATCAAAAGGAACCTATAAGGCTAGGGTTTCCTATGTATTAGCATATCAAGTATATAATAGTGTAGTCCAGTTTTAACACCATTCCCACATATATTCCACCCCATTTCCATCCAGAGCTAGGTTTTGATCATGGGATCGATATACCACCATCTCCATATCATCACCATACCATCGCTCAGTCGATAGGCCAACTCCCTCTCGGCACTGTCTTATGGCCCGTAGCCCCTGGCTATGACCGACACTCTCACAGGGGAAGAAGAGAAGGACTCCTCTAGCTATCTAGTTTAAGTGAAACCTAGGAAAGGTCCATAGCCGACAAGTCAGCATATGTATCGATCGATCAACTGTACACTCTATAGAGGTTTTACATAACCACAAGATCTGCCTTCTTCGCTGACCGTTGTCAACTGGGCTAATTCTGGCCGCTTGCTAGCCTAGGATAATGCCACTCTACCATTCAGCCCTGGTACACCCCAAGTCTAGTTTGGGGTGGCTGAAACTGTGAGTCATGAGCCGGGTCCACAAGGCCTCCATGAAGTCTCGAAAGGGTGTGGGGGAAATCCTCCGCGCGCCCCGTACCTCCTCGCACTATCCGCTATCAACCTAGTAGTAGTGGCAACATCCTACCAAGTAGTCCAGCCATCCCACACCATATAGGGCGAGTGGTACGTAAGGCTTCCCGGTGAATCTGAGTACTAGTAAGTCCTTAGGGATGACCAAGCCAGAATGTCTTCATCAGGGTTTCCATTTACCGTGCCATCATAGCACCTCCACCCCGGGCTCCTCCCATCATAGGTTCACACCTAGGACCACCTCATATACCATTTACCCACCACAGGTATCCATTCTAGGGGTGCCCAGATAGCACCTCATGGCAAGACTTGCCCCAGGCTTGTCGTATACTCCAACTTGGTCGACACAACCCTCACCCTCCACACACCCAAGTCACACACACAGCACTCTCCCTAGAGTCCAGATAACTCCAGTTTCCACCACGCATCAATATAGTATATATAAGCATAGTAGAAGTAATAAGCAATGAAATATAGCAGCGAGCATGTGACTAGTCTAACAATAGGGTGAGCAGGGGTAAGGTTGCGTCAAGGTAAAGGCCATTAAGAAAGCATACTACCATGCAAGTCCTATCATAGTGTGAAAATAACGAAAAAATAAGGCAATAGCAATTCTATATTAGCCATGCGTAATAGGTGCTATGAGATTGGGTGGGATGTGGCACCTTTAGTGTAGTCATCTCCGTACTCCTCACGGTACTCTTGGTCCTCATCCATCTGATTCTCCTCCGAGTCTGTAAACGATCAAATTATAGTCACATTAGCGACGTCTATAGAATAGCACAAAAAGCAATGAAAATTCAAAAGAGCCAAATGCACTCAAACATGGGTTCATTGCATAGAGCTCGATTTTAGATGAATTTTGGTCCTGGTCTTGTATTTTTTTGAGTTCGTATGAATTAGTTATGAATTTCTGAAGTTTCAATCATTTCTGAAAATGGGAAAAGGCTGAATTAATATCTTGCTGACACGTGTCACACTCCTGTTGGTCCACGTGGCATGCTGACATCAGTATGACATCAGCATGACATCATCGTCTCAGCTTTGGTACTGACAGGTGGGTCTAGAGCTGCTGATGTCAGCAGTTGACGTCATCGTTTGTCACTGACAGGTGGGTCCCGCATGGCGGTGTCACTGACATGTGGCCCCGGTCAATGGTCAATATTGACCGGTCAATGGTCAATACAGGCCAGCCTCGACTGGGCTGGTTGGGCCTAGATTTGGGCCAGGCTTGGCCCACCACGTGGCGCATGCTGGTGCGGCCACGTCGTCTTACTAGGCCACTAATGGGCCATGATCCACGGGCGCAGGTGAGGCGCAGTTCATGGTGAACCCACCTACGTTGGTCCATAGACCACAGAGCCAGTCTATGAAGGACTTGGTCCACTTACTCCTTCCCAGGGTTTGGTTCACGTGCACGACATGGTCGTGGTCGGAGCTCGACAAAGCTGCTCAGGACGTGGTCGACGTGGTCGTGGTCGGAGCTCGGTGGAGCTGCTCAGGATGTGGTCGACGTGGTCATGGTTAGAGCTCAGCGGAGCTGCTCGAGACGTGGTCGATGTGGTCATGGTCAGAGCTCGGCGGAGCTGCTCGGGACGTGGTCGACATGGTCGACGAGGGGAAAATCCCCTTCTCTTTCCCGATGGGGCTCCGGCCTACGGTGAGGTCACCAATGAGCTCCCACGGTGGCGCTAGCATCTGATTAGGGTAGGCAATAGCTTCCCCATGCCGTGGCGACTACAATGGTGGGGTCGGGGCGACGGCTAAGGCTTCCTAGAGCTCTAGCCATAGTGAATAGCGGTGTGGGTTCGTCGGCATGCATGGACAGGGCTGTAGTGGTAGTGAGAGCCCAGTTGGAGGTGCGTGTGAGCTCCACAGTGCTTCTACGGCCATGGTGGGCATGTTGAAGGAGCTCTTAGTGCTCCCAGTGGCTCTGGCCACGGTGGTGGGGGCAAAATAGAGGTAGTGGCGCTCCGACGAGGTGCGATGTAGCAACATAGGGCTCCGGTGGGCTTCTTCATCAGCTAAGGTGAGCATGGTGTGACTCTCGTCATGGTGGAGCCAGTCAGGGTGTCAACATCGCCTTTACCACAACATAGAAGACGTTGTGGTCTCGCCATGGTTGTTCTTTCGGCCATGGTGAGCATGCCCGTGCAAGTGCGCGTGCATCGGTGTCCATGGGGCTAGGAGGAGGTCTCAGCGGCAAGAGGCTTACCATGGTGTTCTTGACGGTGTGGTGTGGCGGTGCAGTGAGACGGTGTGGCCGTGTAGCTCTGGAAGTAGTGCAGTGCGGCGTCGCTCGCTCCGGCTCCGGCGAGCTTCTCGCCGTAGTGGCTTCCTTCTCCTCCTTGCTTCTCCCTCCTCCCTCTCTCGGCTTGATGCTGTGTGGTGCTGTGCCACCAGCGGCAGCGGTGAATGGGCTGAGGGTTAGGGCTCACGGACGTTGGCTTTATAGCCGAGCTCTAAGGGCCCAATGGCGGATGGTGATCGAGCGGTGGTGATGCATGCGGCGCATCCGACGGCCCGCGTGTGGTAGCGTAAGCACGGCGCAAGGGGGGAACAGGGTCATGCGATGTGCGTGACCCCAGGCCTGTGCCTGCTCTACGGTCGGGGCTTGGTCGGGAGGAGAGGCTGGCGTGGGGAGGAAGAAGACCCTGTTGCTGGGGGTGGCTGACGCATGGGGTCCGATTGGCAGCGGGTGCGGCTCAGGCGCGTCACGATGCGGTGAAGCGGTACGGGCTGGCAGGTGGGACCCAACGGTCGGCGTCTACACGCGCGCGGGTGGTAAGGCAAAGCTAGGCTAGCTTCATGGGCCACGTGCTCGAGTGGGAGGGTAGGCGTGCTGGCTCGCAAGGCTGAGCAGGCCTGGGCTGCTGCTGCTCCCTCTCTCCTATTTCCTTTTCTTTTTCTATTTCTTTTTGTATTATGTTACACTTCTTTCATGTATATAAATCAAAGTGGCATAGTTCTCCTTTGGTATAATGTCCCATGGTGATAAACATTGGTCACAGTATATGTTGGGATATTAATCCCATGTTAGGACATTTATTTATAAACAAATATTTGTTAGCTTTTATTAATCAACACATAAACCCAAATAAAATCCAAATCACCATGTTGAATATAATGCAACTTGATGTCTGCTATGTGGTAAAATAAATTCAAGGTGATGAGGTGAGATACTTGTGCAAGTCATGTTGGTTTAGTTGGATTACGACTAATGCAACACTTAGGGTTAGCTCCTACAAATGTCACTCATCATCACATAGGGTTTTCAAGAAAAATTTTGTAGTTGGGATTTTTTTGGTGTGTGGATTTTTTGGGTTGTTACAACTCAATTGTAACCTTTTGCTATAGATGGTAGCCCCAGGAGCCCCTATTGCTAGTGACACCTTTTTGGCATTGTTTGGGACTCCCACCGTACTGTGGAGGGTACTGAACTCTGTTGAGTATGCTGAACCACCTCGCTACTTTTGGAGCGAAGTGGTAACTGAGGGACAATGGAGGTATGACGTGTGGGTCATTATCACTGCCCATGTGGACAATCCTTAGTGGCAAGGATGGAGTATCGAGTCAGATGGATAGACCCCTTGGGAAGGTGCCCATGTGGCCACTTTTGAGGTTCCCAGCGAAATCTGTCAGGAATTCGATGGTGAGCTTGTTAATGGGCACATTGGATCTTTTCCCGAGTGGATGTATCACAAACCACTTGGAACTAGCCAGGCGGTAATGCTTTGGTAAGAGACCAGGATGAAAGAGCAGGAAGTAGTAATGCTACAATGAGTGCCATGTATGCAGTTATGAAGATGTTTTACTCTCGCCAAGATAGCTACAACAATTGTATGCAAGAGCTCCAAAGAGCATAGGCTACACAACGTAGGATGCGAGGACACATGCGCAGATACCGAAGGGCAATTAGAGCAGCCCAGAATGAAATAGGTAATTTTATGACAACCTTAGAAGCTCGTCGGGGGCAGTTTGTCTGTGCTATTGTAGAAAGAGATGCAGCTAGGGCTGAGCTATGGGACGTCCATGCTAAGAGGGATGATGTCATTTGCCTTGCTGAAACTAGGGAGGCAGCTAGGATTAGGACTATGTTTTAGGCTACTAGGCAGGCAACAAAGTTCGATCACAGAGAGTAGGAACTCATACGCCAGATTGAGGAGCTTTAGCTTGATGTTCATCGTCTCAACACATGGTGAACCCAATTCTTCCTCCAGCTCTAGTGGTGGAAGAAGATCCTAATGTGTTGATTGCTGAGGACGATGGCATGGAGGTGGATGCCTAGGAGGAGCCTAAAGATGAAGAGGTTGAGCCTTCTGAGGATGACCACGGATGGTGTGTCCGACATCAGCAGTGACCACCCTAAGGAGTAGCTTAGCTATAGTAGCTAGCTAGATGTAGTAGCTCTTTATCTTCGATCCTCATGTAATGAACTCATAATGTAGGTCTTGATTTCATGATGTACCCCTTTTGATGTTATTGGAACTATGCATGTACTACATGTGGTGATGGTACTTTTAATGAATTTCCAGTTGTTTTTGGCAACAAAAAAAATTTGGCACGTATGGAACGCGTTGCAAGTACGATAAGTGATCCATTTGGTGATGTTATGTTGTGGAAATGAATTATTGTGCCTCTGTGTTATTGTATGAATTTATGATTCTCTCTAGTAATTACAGTATGGCATGATTATACAATTATTCTTCAATCTCTTGACATCATCCAATAATCACTTGTTGTTGCAACTTTGTAGATGACTCGCACTTGCAGAGGGGCTAGTACCAGTCGTGATGGTGATGATGATCTTCCAACACCACTGCACCCCATGCTAGCAGAAATGATGGCACAACTCATGGAGACCCAATGGTCTATGGGGAGAGTACTATGCGGGCTTATGTAGAATGATGGTCGTGGACGGGGATGGACCAACACCAGGGACCCAAACTTAATTAGTTTAGTGATTTCAAGGACTTCTTGGACACAAAATCTCCCATCTTTAAGGAGGTGGAGGAGCCATTGCAAGCCAATGAATGGCTCAATACCATTGAACAGAAGTTTCATCTTTTGAGAGTTACAGAGCACATGAAGGCTGAGTATGCCTCACATTAGTTACATGGTCCAACAGGCATTTGGTGGACTCATTACCTATCTACCCTCCCTACTAATGGTCAGGTTACTTGGGATGAATTTAAGACTGCTTTCAGGGGGCATCATATTCCCCTAGGTCTTATGAGCATGAAGCATACAAAGTTTATGAGGCTTACTCAGGGCACTAAAAAGTCTCACTAAGTACTTGCATGCCTTCAATAATCTCTCTAGGTATGCGCCCAAGTTTGTAAATACTGATGCTAAGAAAATTGCAAGCTTCAAGAGAGGACTAGGTCCAAAGTTGATGAAGACTCTGGCAAATAACAAGAGTGTGACCTATAACAAATTCGTGAGTGATGCGCTCACACAAGAGAATCATAATAATATTTATGTTGCATCCAAGAGCCGCAAGAGGGCCTTTGAAGCCAGTGCATCTCAGCAGAGAGCTCTAGTGGTGGCAAGAACCCAATACCGCCCACCTGCTCCAAAATACTGGACACCTCAGAAGAAGGCCCAGCCAAGCCAAGCAAATAAAGGGTATCGTCAGGCATACCTCCATTGCTCTACCACCTAGGGTGGTGTAGGACAAGGTAACTTGAAGGTACCACCTAACAATCAACCATGTTTCAATTGCAACAAGACTAGTCATTAGGCGAGGGAGTGCCCTTACCCCAATAAGAACAATCAGAGGCCAGCAGCTGCAAATGCACGTCGTATGTGCATTACACGACCATGGAAGAGATTCCCTCTAGCGAGGTTGTCACAACTGGTATGTTTCTTATGAATCATCATCCTATAGTGTTCTATTTGATTTTGGAGCTTCACATTCATCATTGGTCCAATATTTGCATCCAAGTATGATCAGAAAATATTTGTAGTAGACAAAGGTGGTTATTGTATAAGTGCTACCAGGAGTAACATTTCTACCAATCAGATAGTTAAAGATGTACGTATCCAAATAAATGAATGAGAGTATACTACAAATTTAGTGATATTACCAGGATTGGGTATAGATGTGATCTTGGGTATGAATTGGATGAAGAACCATGGTGTCCTTATTGATACATTGACTAGAACCATTAAGTTGAGAGATCCCAAGAATAACGATGCTTTTCTAGTACCCCTTCCTAGGGAGTTTTGATCTCCATAATGTGGCCAATGCTATCCAGCCTGTAGCCCTTGCTGATATTCCTATAGTATATGAGTTTCCGGATGTCTTTCCTGATGAATTGTCAGGGTTACCACCGGACAGAGAGGTAGAGTTCAAGATAGAATTGTTACCGGGTACAATACCCATTTCCTGAAGACCATATAGAATGCCACCTAATGAGTTAGCAGAATTGAAGATCCAGTTGCAAGAACTTTTAGAAAAGGGTCTCATTCGCCCTAGTTCATCACCATGGGGTTGTCTAGCCATAATCGTGAAAAAGAAGGACATGTCTTTGCAGATGTGTGTGGGACTATCGACCACTCAATGCTGTTACTATCAAGAACAAATACCCTTTGCCTCGCATTGATATCTTATTTGATCAATTAGCAAAAGCAAAAGTGTTTCTCCCAAGATTGATTTGAGGTCGGGTTATCACCAAATCAAGATTAGGCTGGAAGACATGCCTAAGATGCCTTTTTCCAATAGGTATGGCCTTTATGAGTATTTAGTCATGTCCTTTGGATTGACCAATGCTCCTATCTATTTCATGTATTTGATGAACTCGGTGTTCATGCCTGAACTTGACAAGTTCATGGTTGTGTTCATGGAATAAAGTCACCGACTGACTCCAACTAGAACATAGGGCACATTGCCTAAACTAGTATAAACCTTGTGTCATTGAGTGCTAGGCCACCTCCGTATCACAACGTACAACAAAAACTACAAATATTTACGTATTGGTCACTTTCTGCACCGATAGTTGGCACCGTCCTTGGGAGAAGACGCTGTATGTTCACACTTTTTGGTCATCGATGGCCCACTTTTCTGCCACCTTCACCATGGCGGCTCAAGCGATACGACTCGCTTTGGCTCACTAGAGTTTCCCACACTCTCACCTATTGGGATGTGGGTTCCACCCATCTTTGAGCCATCCCAGGCCTTCCTCATGGAAAGCCTAGACTTCATCATCGACCGGCTCGGCGTAACTACACCTTTGCGAGGAGGCACTCATTCTGGTGCCCATCGGAGGGGTGCCCTCCATTGGCTCTAGGACACATGATGACTTCAATGATGAGGTGCCTGTGCTTCATTTTGAGCAAACTCTCCTGCTCAAACCCTGCTATAAGTAATGTGCATACTGTTATTTACTCTCTATTTACTATTTCCCACCGATTATCCGGAGGGACCGCATTGTCCGCCACCATAAACACTGTACGACCGCTTCCCTTGTGGCCTCGCATCCCCACAGACGCATGCGCTCAGGGGCTCTGAAGAACATTGGTGCCGCCCCCCTCTCACATCCCAAATTCATGGGAATGGCGAGCTATGCTCCCACCACTTTTCACGAACTCCTGGATGATGAGGTTGAGAGCGACGGTTCAGCATCGGTTGATGTGCGCACCTAGCCACCGTCTATCCTAGGAGTGCACTATGGTGGATGCTCTGGGATAGCCGCCGGAGGTTGCAGAGTCTGTGCAGACTCACACCCCTTTGGACCTGCGTGTGGGGGCCCTCATGCTTGCACAAGGGCACGCTGAGGAGCTACGACAACAGCGACAGAAACCAGCCATCGCTTGCGCTGGCACGCTCGATGCAGGCACATTGTGCCCATGTGCATGACCCCAGCGAGTGGCACCTAGGGTCGCACCCGCGAGGTCCAGCGTGACATCATCAACGAGGGGAAATGACCCCCCATAGTTTTGCTTCAGGCTAGCAAGAACATCACCGTTGCGGCAATGCTTCTACGTGGCGTTCTCGAGCCCATTGACCCCTAGGAGCAGGTGGTCTTTCAGAACCTCTAGGCACTGGTAGAAGCCACCACCATTCAATAGGTGGAAAGCTCTGCATCGCAATTCCGACACGTGCCCTCTCTCCCCACTAGGGAGTGGGACGCACCAGACAGATCGCTCCATCCCTCACTGCTACAGCCACCAAGCATTAGGCAAAGATATCCCTCTTGGAAAGTATCTGCTAGGAGCCACTTATCATCTGATGTACCAGGTGGCTACCCAATTACTGAAGAACAAACCAGTGCATACTATCAGTGGCCCTTGGTGGTTAATACAATTGTGGCTTAACATGCATATGGCATAAGTTTGTGAGGTCTAATCTCAAAAGCTGAGCTTCCCTTCTTCCAACTTTGATGAGGAATATAGAGATGAAGAAGGAAGAAACCCGATAGTGCATGAGCCATGTGAGCGGTGTATCGGCCATAACAATTGATTTGACATTGGCCATCTCATCAAGAAGTTCCACAGAGGGTTTGATGTAGACATCCTGACTTGGCTACCATATGATGATGAGAATGATGAGCTAATCTTCCCATTCAAGTTTTGATTTGAGTCAGGTTGTTCAGACGATGAGGGGCGGCAATCTTTAATTCTTTTCAAGCCTTGTGTTCTTCTAGCTGAGTTTCATCATGGCCGTGGCAAAATGGCTATAGGCTCTTTCATTCTAGGCAACCTCCCAACTTATGAGTTTTACAACCCATCCTTTGTAGCTCATTAGCTTGGTTTTGGTCAATTGCCTCCTAGCTATTCTTCAAGAACATATTGAAACCATGGGAAGATATCAATGAAGTACTAGAAGCCTCCAGAGTTTTCAACTAGGATCAGATCTTCCATCCTTCTGTTTGCATGACTAGGTTAGAGTCAGCTTCTCTTCCACTCTCTTTGACTCTTGGTGGCAAGAATGGCGCTCCCATCTTTTTGTGGATCGGTCCATCCTTTGTGTATAGCCTTGTATGGAGAATTTGCTTCTAATGGAGAGGTAATTTGCTATTTTTTCAATAAAACCACTCGATGAATTCCTCTGCCAACCGTTCTAATCAACCTTTTTAGGATGCTGAATTTGATCCTCCAAGCTTGGATAGGAAGGGGCGTCCTATAGATTACTAGCCACCGTGCCTAGTTCAAGAATGGGATCGGTTGCGCCTTCAAAAAAAATTAATGAAAACTCATGCTGCCTCTACTATTGTGATGTATCAATCTTCAAAGCCAAGGTAGCTCTAGGGACAACCTAGAAAACTACTACTGGGAAGAGACTCTGTAGAGCGAGGCTATCAGCTACTCAGGTAAACAATTCATCTTCTTCTCGAAACCATGTTCACCTTTCTAATCCCATTCCTCTGTAGTTCTCAAGTATTGCGTCCCAATCTACGGAACTGATATCCCAGGCATTTGATTCAACACCAACTGAGCCCCCATCGGTTGATCCTCAAAAGGAGCCACTTTCGGTTGAAATGACCAATGCTTCCATAACAGTAGAAAATGTGAGTTCCCTCCTTGCTGCTTGTCGGAGTATTTTCTCAAACTCTGATTTATTCAGTTTTTCATCCTCCGTCTGACTTCTTATCAATGCCAGATACTTCCTGAGGAAACACCTATGCAAGGGCAGGAGCCTAATAGTCCACTCAGTGATCCTATCGACATTGAAGGTGATCTAGTTGTTGTCGACACTCAGACTATCAATTCCCCAGTTCGGCATAAAACTGATGGTAAGAAAATCATACATCCTTTTTACCCTTCTATAATGATTATGAATTAAAAAATTTCCTTGATACTTGCAGTACCAATGTTGAAAGTTTAGAGCCGATTCAACCAGTCATCACTGGTGCATCATCAGTCGCCCTTTCTCCAAATGGAGGCTATCATAGAAAAGGTGTTGTATCCACTTCGCCATTCATTTTTCATGAACTAATCCAAACCTTCTAATCAAGATTTATATATATAGGCACTCGATCTCCTAGCTTTGAGTTATTCATTCAATCTTGGGGGGAATTTAGATGAAGATAAAGTCAGTTCGTCAGCCACCTCTTCTAAGGAAGCTTTGTCAGAAGAGCCAGAAATTAGCTACGAGATGTATTGCCAATGTTTTAGAAGAATATAGCTGATTGGTCCAAGACTCCAATTCACTACAGAGAGTCCTTGGCCATTAAGAGCAATCCATCCCTAGATCTCTCCAGAGTCTTATCATCTTTATCCATCTTGAAGTTCAGGCCCTGAAGGTGACAAGGCTCAGAGGAATCTGTCTGATCATGAAACTTTACTTCAGAGGAACTTTAACAAGCAAGAGGCTAAAGAGCTAACACAGTCGATTTGATTTAAAGAACTCCTTAGGACCAATCCAGAATTGTCCCAACTGGAAATCAAGTGTAGAACTTGAGAGGGAGCTGGAAGACATGAAGGCTACCATTGATCATCGCAAGTCCACCCTGGCCCAAATACTGATCCATCAAATAGAAAAAAGCAAGAACTGCTGGCCAAAGTTAGAGAAGGCAGGGTCATCCATAGTGCCTTGAGGACATTCCTGGATCAGCCGAAGAAGATAAGCAATGAATCACAGAAGTGATGCTATTTCGGCTAGAAGTACTGAATGCAATCCAGGATGTTCTAGCCTTTATAATCTGTATGTTAACGCTGGGCTTGCGTAGAATCGATCTACTCTCCATCGCCTAATTGTACTTCTTGTTTCGGCTATAAAGAGCTGATTCAAAACAATGATCCCAAACTTCTAATCTGAATCCAATTAAGTCTGAAAACATGGCCTTCATTAAACAAACCCCTCAATTTTCCAACCTTAATCACCAGTGCCATTATTTTTCTGGCCTTAGCGACAGGCGCTTCCCTTCTATTAATTGCGGTACCTTTTGTGTCCCGAAGCATCCACCTCTTCGCTTCGTGTCTTCAAATACTGGTCGAGGGTTCTGGCCTCAAGCACATCCGCATTTGCAACCATTCCTGTTTCTCTGCATTCTCTGCCCTCGATAACACTATGCGGACTTCCTCCCTTCCTGTAGATCCGATCAACTCCATGGCCAGCGAGGAGGAACAGCAACAGCGTGCGGCAGAGGAGGTTTCAGAAGAGAAATGCCAATGAATCAGCGCCTCCAACGTATGAGGTGAGATCGACATCCTCTCTTGTAACGACAAACTGTTCTGATTTGTTATAGATTCATTTGAATGACAGTCTCCATCTATTCCTAGGGCCGATGAGCCTATAATGCTGCTTCGCGCTGGCCTCATCGTGAACTCCTTTGACTCGTACAATGGTGATGACGCCTGGTGTTTTCTTTGAGAGTGGAGGCGGCTCAGAACCGCTATTCCAAGTGACTCGGAGAGAATGGCCAGCTCGAGATCACCTTGGGGTTTTTAGGCTGCTTCATGCGACCGAGGAGCGCAGCTGGCCGAATTTGATGCCACGGTTGCAGGTAAGATGAGTTCCATGAATGCTTCCATTCTGATTTCCACTGTCTTTATCTGATAGTCTTTTTGTTCCTATGATTTCAGCCCTGACGGTGCAGTTGGAATCTCTCCAACTGGGTGCGAACGCGGTCGTGGACATCACAATGCTCAGGGTACCCCCATCAACGCTCGTCTCCAAGGACATCCTAGCCCACGTTCAGGAGATCGCCCCTCATGGGTTTGTCATGGCATGTTGGTGGCGCTGACCACGGCGCAAGTCAGACCAGGTACGAGCTCCACGCCATGGAGACCGGTTTCCCAATGGGTGATGGTCTGAGGAACATGAGGACTTGATGGAAGAATTCATCGTAGTGGTGGAGGCCATCGTGGACATCACATTCGCTCAGGATGTGGTGAACAAAGTCTTCAATATATTGTATTAGGGCAAACAGATGAATGAAATCTTTTGCTCTTCTATGAATGTGTCTTAGTGCAATGCCCTTGTGTTGAATGTCTTTGTTTTATTTCTTGCTCTGGAGGCGATACATATCGTATCAGCTTTTATGTTTGAAGATTTTTCATTTTTTGAAACTAGAGGTGATACCTTTCCGGTACGGCTATTAGAGTGATAACTGAATGAATCGGCTATCAAATGTTTAGGATAGCGTCCCTTTAAATATTTTGCCACATAACTTTTCATACCAAAGGTTAAACGATTGAAACCCAGGACAGCATCCCATTAAGCAAAACATAACTCCTTTAAGAAATCTATCAACTCTGAATCACACTTATGATTCGACTTAGCATTCACATGCATCGCCTAAACCCATCTCTAGGACTAATGGTTATTTTTCCCTTAATCCCATGGCGACATGACATGAGCCGTGACTTTACTAAACACAAACTCTAGAGCTGATTGCTTGCATCGGCTGCTGGCTTTCATTGCTAATTTAATGAAGCCTTCTTCCCAAAATTGCCAGAAAGCATTTGAAGCTCCTAGTTCCAGAAGACTAGATCGGTTGTGCGATGCTCATAGACTTCATCAGCGCAAACTAGTTCGACATATCCCCATGCCATGAATCAAACACTGATGCATGGTTGATGGCAACACAACAGTCGCTGAATCAATCACGACCAAGGAGCAAACTATACGACCCATTTTCCATCGATGACGAAGAATGTGGTGAGCTGGGTCTTACTCCTGATGTTAGTCCGACATTCATTGCCCCCTGGGTCTAGATGTGTTACCTCGAAGTCTTTAAGCATCGTGTCACAATCAGATCTCTTGTCCCTTGCCAAGTTTATGAAAAGTGGTATAAGGCATGAGATTGGACAGAAAGAAGCACCTCCATCCACTAAACCATCGTGTCATCGGCTTTCCATCAAAAAAACCTTTCATATATAAAGCTTTTAAGTGTCGATGCTGAACTGGCTTATC